>NC_079166.1:9360921-9428421 GCF_947568905.1 Ostrea edulis
AAGCCCAGAAAAAGCTGATATTTACACGACAGCTCCTGACATATTGCAGATTTACGTTTGTCAAAATCATGGTCCCATGGGTATAGATGGGGCCACAATGGAGATCAAAGTTTTGCATACAAATATATAGGGAAAAATCTTTAAAAATCTTCTGAAAAAGCACTGGACCAGAAAAGTTTACATTCACATGAAAGCTTCCTGACCTTAGTCCAGATTCAATTTTGAAAAATATCATGGCCCCCGGAGTAGGTTGGGGTCACAATAAGGATGAAAGTTTTACATGCGATATATAGGATATTCTCTAAATATGAGCCAAGGTGACTCAGGTGAGCGATGTGATCCATGGGCCTCTTGTTTGGGAATTATATTTTTAATTTCTACGTTGAAGGAAAATTAAGAAACTGAAAAGAAAAACTGAGGTCGCAATACTTGTTATTAAGCCAGTGTTCTAAACATGACCATTTTGCACGTAAAAGTTATTCAATCAAACTTGATTTGTCTGTTGGTATCGACACAATATAAGCAACAGAAATTAATCATCTCATAAAATATATACATAATCATGTTCTCTAACAATACAGATAAAAAGAAGTTTAATGCAAGTAATGGAAAATTAGTAATGACCTTTTTGCACTTCATATTACAAAAAATAATCATGATATCAAATTTGAGAGTTTAAAAAGACATACATGTATTAGTAGTAGTGTCAATTTCTACACTTTCACATGATTTTCAAGGAAAAAAAAATGGGGGTTGGAGACCAATATTTAAATTATTGGCAAAAAATATTGAATTTTTATTCAAAATTTCTAGTAAATTAATTAAAACTTTTTTAACAATCGGTGTTCTATTTCGAAAAATATATCAACCAAACTAATAAATTACAACATTTGATCTGGTTCCAATTCTCAACTATTTGTATCATAAATTATAAAACTGAAATATCCTAGAGGGGTATAAAAATAGAAGATATATTAGATGAATCGGAAACTGTAATATCACGCAGATTTAGAACTTTTACCAGAATTCTACCACAAAATATAGTCCCTGCAAAACCCTTTCCAAATTTGAATTGACACAATTGTTTTTCAACTGGATAGGATTCAGTAATAAATGTGTAATATGTTTGCACCAATGAGATCAGTATTGAACCAGTAAATACTTAGTTGTAACGTCATGCGCAGTTGTACTCAATAGCTCAGGAGATAACTTCCTTAAAAGATTTATTTGTACCAACAAAATCTGAAAAATCAATTACTTTCTAAAATATACTAGCGGAAAAAAGAAACTGTACATTATTTAATACATGTATATGAAAAAGTAGTAAGAAATAACAATGGATTTTTAAAAAAAATTTGTAATACTATTAACAAATGTATTCGTTAGAACATTTCATAATCCATTAATGTTAACGTCAATTTCAGCACACTCGAAAGATACTGGTATTCGAACTTGAATTAACAAAGTTAATAACGCGTATGATCACTATTTGCATTCAAGCATGCTTGACAATGGCGTCTCATTGATGCCACTAAAGTGTTCAGAAATGCTTGAGGGATGTTGTTCCAGATGTTGGTTAAAACCTGGCCTAAATCAGCCAATGTCACTCGCTGATTTGGTAAACGGCGTAGACGTCGTTCCATTTCATCCCAGACGTGCTCGATCGGTGATAAATAGGGGGAAACAGTTGGCGCAGGCAAGACATCGACATTCTGTTGAACAAAAAAGTCTCTGACTACACGTGCAACATGTGGCCTTGCGTTGTCTTGCTGCAGAGTAATGTGATTTTGCTGTTTCTGTATGAAAGGTATCACAATGCGCTGAATAATTTCTTCTCGATAGCGTACGTCAGGGATATTTCCATTGACAATTTGTAGAGGGGTCATTCCACGTGCTGTTATTCCACCCCACACCATAACGCTACCTCCACCGAATTGTCGACGTTGCACAACACAATGGTTCTGGTACCGCTCCCCAACGCGACGATACACTCAATGGCCGTCATTGCTATCCAAATGAAATCTGGATTCATCAGTGAACAGAATATTGGCCCAGTCCTGTATTCTGAATCGCAGATGTCGTCTAGCGATACGATGACGTTGAAGCAGTATTGGGCGCACCGCTGGACGTATTGGTCTGATGTTGTGCTCGCCCAGACGATTACGCACAGTTCTTGGACTGATTGGTCGAAGTCCAGGAATGCTACGAGCAGTCAAACTTGCTGTCTGGAAACGATTCCTCAGGTGCACAAGTCTAATGTGGTTGTCCTGTCGACGCGACGTCACACGAGAACGCCAGAACGTGGTCGATCCCGAGTGTTACCAGATTGTTGGAAACGTCTCCATAATGACCGGATGGTGTTCCAATGAACCCCAAAGTGTCTTGCTACGATATTTTGTGCCATTCCAGCTTGACGCATCCCAACAGCACGATTACGTTGGTTTTCGCTGAGTCGTGGCATGACAGAAGGGTATAGTTTGTCAAAACTAAAGTGCTTTCCTTAGCGAATAGTGTCCAAACAAACCTTTTACACTTCTTACTCCAAACACTATTGGCCAGTAAAACTCGTGCGTACGAACACTTCAGTAAACAACAAGTTTTCACTAACCATGAAAAAGTCCGTGCATCTGAGTCGGGTACTATCCGATGTTGTTCAAAAACATCACCTTTATCGATTGTTTAGATTTTATCAATATAAACAATAAATATAGAAAAATTATACTAAATTTATAATTGCACATTTTTTTCCCCGCTAGTATACATGTATTTACATTTCTACGTTTTTGAATTTTGTTTTTAGAGCATATCAAACTATGGCCTATTCAAATGCAGGGGGAAGTTATTTAGAATCAAGTCTTGCGGAAAATTTCATTGATGAACCATGCGAATCTAAAGATTGTGGACGTAAAGTAAGCTCTCTCTCTCTCTCTCTCTCTCTCTCTCTCTCTCTCTCTCTCTCTCATTAAAATCGATTTCGATGTAAAACCACTAGAGCTACCTTTGAAATGGAAGATTGGTGGCCCAAATATTTTTTTTCTAAATGAATTATTAGTATGTTTTAAAACACAAGACTTGCGTATGATTATATAGTAATGTCTCTATCAGATAACTTGCACAATTTGTGTTAACTTATATGCTTCGAAAAGGATTTATCGCAGAGTTTTTCCAAAAATGAATAGTACCATGTTGATTTAATCACCAATTAGACAAAACTTCGTGTGGAGAAGTGCTGTCACATTGTATGCGAAGTCTGTCTATCAGCTGTCCGTGGATTTAATAAAAGTGGAAAAGAAGTTTATTTTTGTCCAGTATGCTTTATCACTTCTCGAGCACAGTCAACTTGGATTTTACCAGGAACACTGCACAAAATGTGTGTCTGTAAGGTATGTTATCTGTTTGTTTACCACCCAACATATTTGCTTCAATGCATGGTGTTCTGTAATCAGATATGTTAAATTAATCAATGTTTTTTTTTTTTATTTCTTTGCAGAAATTGTGCACACTATGCTTTCTTCAAGAGGTTAGATATATCTTTTGTTGTTGTTATTCTCTCTCTCTCTCTCTCTCTCTCTCTTTCTCTCTCTCTCTCTCTCTCTCTCTCTCTCTCTCTCTCTCTCTCTCTCTCTCTCTCTCTCTCTCTCGTAGACATTCAAATATTTTTATTGATTATATCTATTCGATAATCGCATACATCTATTCAAGCCAACTGTATCACTGTTGTTGTTGTTTTTTGTCCAATATATTGCGCGAAGTCCCATATAAGATTAGCATCACGCTTTGGATTGTCGATGGATGTTTATCACATGAAAGTAATCAGATTAAGTCTCTATGAATCGAAACGTTTATCATTTTTGTAGAAACCTCAAAAGTGATAAATAGAATAAAATTAATATCCCTTTGTCTGCTGCCTCCGGTCTTTATATTATCATTGGGTCTGTCTACGATTGACAATGTATATGTTGAATTAATCTTATTATCATTTATTATCCATATATATTGTAACTCACGATGCGTTGATAGAATTACAACAACAGCGTAAATCCTTGTTAAAAGTTTGTGTTTATATTTTCATCCATGTAAATCCATTAACTTGCACAGTTAATTGTACAATAAATAGTATAAATTGAAATGCCCTGTAACAAACAGAAAGCCGCATATCAAAATGACATGAAAATGTACATCACGTCAAATACATATATACATTTTATACATGTTATATATACATATATTGTATCATTTGAAACTTAGCATAAAGTTATATCAAATGATATTCAAGCACTTTAATCACAATTTTATAAAAGTGATCCACCGAACTTATTTATATTTAATAGGTGAGAAAAATAAGATTAAAAACAAATTGTTTATATTATTGCTTTAGTTGACTTTTATATTGCTTAAACAGTCTAAATAGTATAACTTACCAAAGTTATGGACTTTAGGCTTGATATTTATCAAATGTAAAGCTGTAAACTATAATTCAAAGCTTCTTTGGTGCAACTGCAATAAAAGTTAAACATGCACTTTGTTAGATATTAGCAATACAATTAAGAGCGCCAACTGCGATGCTATTGTTTCCATAAAAACAAAGAAAAACCAAACATACCCTAATGGCGAAATAGCTCCAACTATAACTAAAACTCAAACGTCTGAACAATTCAAACCCACTGGACAATATGAAAAAATCCAACCCTGGTCTAAAGTCACATGACTATAAGAGGCGCCAAACCCTCACCAAACTTTTGGCGGGAAACTACTAATTACATCAAATTAGAAATTAAATAAAATCAAAGCTGCTTGCCATTGTTTTGGCATAAGTTTCTAGTAGAACTTTATTATACAATCTTATCAATTGCAAATTCAATTCTTTTTGATCATAAAACTTAAAAGTTATTTAAAAAATGTTCACACGGCTACATTCTCCCCCTCTCCATGAAATGATGTCCCATTATTATTATTTCTACGTATTGATTATGGAAACAATATTTTTCTCTCTATCGTGATTTATTGTTTTTGTTCCGGATGTTGTATATATTGTATGCATCGGGCTGTATGCAAATTCTTGTGGTTTGTTGAGAACATACATTATTTCCACAAAGATTTCTGGTGAGGTTATCCGTGAACAATAAAGTCAAAAGTCAAAAATACCGCCAAGTCAGAATTTTTGCTGCATATTTTACACATGAACTGCAATTTCCCCCACCCCCAATTTTCAAGCCCCAAATAAGGGGAGGGAGGTGAGATATTAAATGCCAATGCAAAGTGTATTCGACAAAATCAATAAAACATTGGAAAATACATGTAACCCGTAATACAGTTCACTCTACTTCACTGGATTGTTTATACATGTAAATAACATTAAACCTACCGCTATCAAATTGTCGTTCTGCATAACTACATCCGCGTTACCGATCTCCCTGTCGAACGGTCACACCTGCCGTGAGCCTTTTATCTTGATCAGGTAAACGGAGTTATCCGTAGTCAAAATCAGTGTGCCAAGTACTGCCTATATATATATATATATATATATATATATATATATATATATAATTATTATAATCCTCTTTAAAATCACCTTTGAAATTGTTCTGATAAAGATGCCGACACGCTTTGATAATCAATACATCGTTTGAATTACACACCCCTGCACATACAATGTAGTACATCTATCATATCGATACTATGTGTAGGGGGTGTAATTCAAACGATGTATTGATTATCAAAGGCGTGTTGGCATCTTTATCAGAATGACTTCAAGGGTGATTTTAAGGAGGCTATGTATTTTTAAATATTTTAGCTCACCTGAGCCCAAGTGAGCTTTTCTGATCAAAATGTGTCCGTTGTCGTCGTCGTCGTTGTAAACTTTTCACATTTTCATCTTCTTCTCCAGAACCACCGAGTCAATTTCAACTAAATTTGGCACAAAGCATCCCCCAGGGATAGGTTGGGGTCACAATAGGGGATCAAAGTTTTACATGGGAAAATTAGATAAAATCTTTAAAACTCTTCTTCTCAAGAACCACTGAGCCAGAAAAGCTGACATTTACATGAAGGCTTCATGACATAGTGCAGATTCACGTTTGTTCAAATCACCCCCTCCCCCAGGTTAGGTTGAGGACACAATAGGGGATCAAAGTCTTACATACAAATATATAGGGAAAATCACTAAAAATCTTCTTCTTAAGAACCAATTGGCCAAAAGAGTTGACATTTACATGAAAGCTTCCTGACATAGTGCAGATTCAAGTTTGTTCAATCATGTCCCCCTGGGTAGGTTGAGGCCACAATAAGGGATCAAAGTTTTACATAGAAATAAATAGGGAAAATCTTTCAAAACCTTCTTCTCAAGAACCACTGAGTCAATTTCAACTAAATTTGGCACAAAGCATCCCCCAGGGATAGGTTGGGGTCACAATAGGGGATCAAAGTTTTACATGGGAAAATTAGATAAAATCTTTAAAACTCTTCTTCTCAAGAACCACTGAGCCAGAAAAGCTGACATTCACATGAAGGCTTCATGACATAGTGCAGATTCACGTTTGTTCAAATCACCCCCTCCCCCAGGTTAGGTTGAGGCCACAATAGGGGATCAAAGTTTTAAATACAAATATATAGGGAAAATCACTAAAAATCTTCTTCTTAAGAACCAATTGGCCAAAAGAGTTGACATTTACAT
Source organism: Ostrea edulis (assembly GCF_947568905.1). Lineage (NCBI taxonomy): Eukaryota > Metazoa > Mollusca > Bivalvia > Ostreida > Ostreidae > Ostrea > Ostrea edulis. Next base: position 9,367,595 of record NC_079166.1, read on the forward strand.
GAAAGCTTCTTGACATAGTGCAGATTCAAGTTTGTTCAATCATATCCCCCTGGGTAGGTTGAGGCCACAATAAGGGATCAAAGTTTTACATAGAAATAAATAGGGAAAATCTTTCAAAACCTTCTTCTCAAGAACCACTGAGCCAGAAGAGCTGACATTTACACGAAAGCTTCATAACATAGTGCAGATTCAAGTTTGTTCAAATCATGGCCTCTGGAGTAGGTTGGGGCCAAAATAGGGGATCAATGTTTTACATACAAATATGTGGGGGCAATCTTTCAAAATCTTCTTCTCAAGAACCACTGAGCCAGAAGAGCTGAGATTTACATGAAAGCTTCCTGACACAATGTAGATGCAGGTTTGTACAAACCATGGCCCCCGGGGGTAGGTTGGAGTCACAATAGGGAATCGAAGTTTTGTATGGGAAAATTAGATAAAATCTTTAAAATCTTCTTCTCAAGAACCACTGGGCCAGAAAAGCTGACGTTTACATGAAAGCTTCCTGACATAGTACAAATTCAAGTTTGTTCAAATCATGGCCTCCAGGTTAGGTGGGTACCACAATAGGGGATCAAAGTTTTACATACAAATATATGCGATGTAATTACCCGTGAAAAGACCACGTAAACTGTGGATCCATCATTTGTGTAATGACAAGTTGAGGTTCGATTGGGACATTTGCATGAAGAAACATGCACCGTTTACATGGTCTGTGACTCACCGGAACCGACGGTGTGACATCATAAATTAAACTTTCATGGCCGCTCTCTTCACGGCGGGAAGTTTGAAATATATAATATATTAATATTGATGTAATCGTCAAGCAAAGAATTTTGTTGTTAAAGACTGTCATTTGATTAGGATATCAGTAATTAATTATACTTCATTCATCAAAGCAACAATGTGTTTAGGGCTGCCTTTCCCTTTAAGCGCAGGATTCATTTGCTGTCCGTGTAAGAATATTAAACAGAAAAGTTGTGAATTGTTGGAAATCATCCGCGTAGAGATGCCGGTGACAGCAAGGATCGCTTGGCAACCCAAATCAAACATTAAATCAAAAGATCAAAACTAAACTGAAGGTGAAGTTTTTATTTTTTTTGGCAACTTTTGACACTGAGGGAATCTATAGCTATCCCCTAAACATGGGACCATTTGTCCATCCCTTCCTTTTCCCTTTGAAATAGTTCTCATAACCTCAAATAAACAAAGTAGTCCAAGTAATGACATGAACAAACAATCAACACATTGGTTTAAAGCAACACACCAGTAATGTTCCTGTAAATTCTAAATTGAGTATTATGGATATGGGATTATCCATTCTTAATACAAAGGGTATTGAGAGGTATAACTTCTTAATTCCAGGCAATTCATAGACATGAATGTGGACACATCCTATGTATTAGATGTCTGCGCCAACTGGCAGACAAAACAGGACAATTACACTGTGAAGTTTGGTCTTGTCAAAAGGAAGTTAGTCGAAGGGCCATTGATGATCGCTTGAAGACAGTCAACAGCATTTTGGTTTGTAACCCATAACACACTATTTATATTGATTATTTTGAATTTTAGGGTAATGCAGTCCACTAATATACATTATATAATTATATATATTTTTTGACATGCGATAAAAATCAAGTGTTGATGAATTGTGTGGAATTTGGCGGTCTTTGACAACTTATCAACAAATTCATAGATACAACAAGTCGTCGATATGACAACTCATGGCCCCTGTTTCTACTTCATTCAATACAAGTGATGTCGATGAGTTGTATTCACCCAAGACTTGTCTTTCTATGACTTATCGTGTCTGTTAGTTTCACTTTTGATTAGTTGACTTTGGGTGAGTTGTACCCTTCGGTGAGTTGTTCGATGAGTTGTCCGATACCGCGATTTTTGGATATGTACATGTACATTCACATGTTCAATTACTGACTTTAATTTCATAGATATACATGTACATGAATAGAATAGAATAGTTATGCATTGCAACCCATGACAACACTTGCATGCTGAAGGAATCATCACAACATTCACCGTATCGATCATTATCACCGTTAACTACATTTACTTTTGCTCATATGCAGAGGGAAGGTACTTTTTATATTTAAGACATGAACTTAATTTTTACTAATATTATAAGATATAACACAACTTGAACCAGTTTACACTTTATAAACCGCCAAACGGTTTACAAAATGACGTAAACTGCACCCAAGTTATGTTATATCGTCCTATAAAGACTGGCATTGGTGTGTGTTACGCACGTTGGCTTCATTCCTTATAATTTAATGCAAAAAAAAAATCGAAGGCAAGTCTTGATTTTTAGTCAAAGTACTAAAAGTGCTGAAAAGTTCTAGACTTGTTTGTAATGATGCTTATAGATATACAATGTATATATTACTTAATCACGTCCTTTTTTAAATCAGATATGGCGACATTTTAAAGTTCCTAAGAGATATGCTAACATATGCACATCGCCTGGTTGCATAGATATGGTAAGACTCTTTGTATATTATTCTTCGTATTCAGTGTCATGCTTGAGATAATTTAAACACGAACTCACGCGGATGCAGTTATACTCAAATCGCCGTTGGTTTAACAAGAACATGAAAATAATCAAAACGAAGTCAAGGTCAAGCAACTGAACTCAAGAAACAGTGTTTTTCCGTAACTGTAAACAACACGCTAACGGTACTACACACAAAACAAAAGTAAACAGCACGCTAACGGCACTACACTCAACACTACATAGTTTCACTCTACTCAGTAAACAACACATTAACCGTACTACACTCAACACTCCATGGTTTAATGTCACTGTAAACAACACGCTAACCATACTACACATACCACTCTTTGATTTAATGTCACTGTAGACAACACACTGACGGTACTACACACAGCATACTATGGTTTAACGTAACTGAAAACAACACGCTATCGATACTACACTCAACACTCCATGATTTAATGTAACTGTAAACAACACGATAACGATACTACACTCAACACTACATGGTTTAATGTAACTATAAACAACACGATAACGATACTACACTCAACACTACATGGTTTAATGTAACTATAAACAACACGATAACGATACTACACTCAACACTACATGGTTTAATGTAACTATAAACAACACGATAACGATACTACACTCAACACTACATGGTTTAATGTAACTATAAACAACACGATAACGATACTACACTCAACACTACATGGTTTAATGTAACTATAAACAACACGATAACGATACTACACTCAACACTACATGGTTTAATGTAACTATAAACAACACGATAACGATACTACACTCAACACTACATGGTTTAACGCCACAAAAACTCAGAGTCATTGTACTTTCATAGTTTGTAAGGCAAAGAATATGCGGGTTTCTGATATACATTTAAATCACCTGGTTTTGGTTGATAAAAAAATAAGCAAGTAAGTCATCATTCAAGGAGAATGGAAATGCAAAAACTGGTCATCATATCACTGTATTTTGTTGTTTGTACCTTCTACCGTAATACGTTGACAGCGCGGTGTTACCGTTAGGGCGATCTCAGCTACAAACAATGTATAGATGAGCGGACTCCAATATCATTTAATTTTACATGCTTACACGCCTTTTCATTGGTTGAATTATCATATGAATATCGTATACCCCGAAAAGTAAAATAATAAATGGCCGGAACTACTTTCCATTGGAATGTTTGGGATTCCCCTGAAAGGTCTATTTATAGATCTATTTATAAATTTGGAATCCTGTTAAGAACTTAACAACTCTTATTTCGCCTTTTTGCAGATGTTAACCACAATATAGTCAGCATGTTTTTTCTTTCAATGAAGTTTATTACTGTATAAGTTGTACTGTGCATTGTGGTAAATAACTGAAATACACAAAATGAAAAATTGTTCACAATATGTTCGATTTGTGATACAAAGACACTCCAATTTAGACAATAACATGAATGTTACATCGACAAAGATATAATTAAAATAAATAATCAAAATATTCTACATATAATCCCCGAATTACTTTTATACAAGGCATCTTAGGTATGATAAACTTGGGTGCAAAATCTGGTAAACAATGTATAGGAAAGTTAACTTTACCGACATGAAACAAATATTTAGCCTTGGGCATAGTAAACCACTTGCACCAATATATATATATATATATATATATATATATTAATTAATTGATTTTCGCATGTATCGTTTAGATCCTAGGGGTAAACGTAAGGTTGGGTGTTATAATTGTTTGTTTGTGCTTTATATTAAATATTCTATACAATTGCATCGAGAGATCCACTCTCATTATAAAATATCTTAAACACTGAATGACACAGCGACTGTGTGGGATTGCATCAGTGTGTATAAGTAGCGCTTTAGGAGCATAACAAAGCTTCCTTTTAGGGAAGTCGTTGTGGCCGAGTGGACTTGCGCACTGGTTTGACGATCTTGCTAGGCGGTGGGTGCCGTACGTCGCTGGTTCGACCCCGGGCTGGGGCGAAAATTTTCAGTACCTAGTTGTGATTATTTAGTGCTTTATATATTAATTAATTGATTTTCACATGTATCGTTTAGATCCTAGGGGTAAACGTAAGGTTGGGTGTTATAATTGTTTGTTTGTGCTTTATATTGAATATTCTATACAATTGCATCGAGAGATCCACTCTCTTTATAAAATATCTTAAACACTGAATGACACAGCGACTGTGTGGGATTGCATCAGTGTGTATAAGTAGCGCTTTAGGAGCATAACAAAGCTTTCTTTTAGGGAAGTCGTTGTGGCCGAGTGGACTTACGCACTGGTTTGACGATCTTGCTAGGCGGTGGGTGCCGTACGTCGCTGGTTCGACCCCGGGCTGGGGCGAAAATTTTCAGTACCTAGTTGTGATTATTTAGTGCTTTATATATATATATATACACACATATATATATATATATATATATATATATTGCTAAAAGACTTCATTCCTTACAATATCATGAAAAAATGTTTGCTGAGGAAAAAATGCAACACATAGTGCAGGGAGGCATCAATCCATAATTTGTTAAATGTGTGCTTGGAGCAAGCAAATCTCGTGCGCAGGAACTACGAATTATAAATTACTGAACCAATAACGTTCAAACGGAGACGGATCGCCTCGATTACTAACATGGTCTAAGAGAGAATACTCAAATTCCTATGTGAATATATAACAATTCTATCGATCCGAATAAATTCATTCAACAAAAACATTAACATATTAAAAATAAATGATAAATAAACAATTAATTATACAAAATAAAATAAATATGACTTCCATGAAACCAAGCAAAAGAATTAGCAGGGTGGTCTCGACACATCTGATGCTCCACAGGATAAGCGAATGCACTCAACCTGGGATGACAATTGCCCAGTTCGCACCCTACGACAACTTTTTCATGTCACAGACCCGAATGCCACATCATTATTCAATCACTGCTCCAAAGCTGCAATGGCGTCTCCACAATCATAGAAAGTGTGGTTCACAGCAAAGCCTGTCAAAGCGTACCAGTTTTCGAAATTCATGTTTGACATATTTAGAAATTCTGGATGCTCTGAAAAGTACACCGCACACTGTTTCAGAGCGACTGCAATTCAAACCCTTAACGACAATGGTTTTGAACTCCGACATATTATTTTCATGAGTGGGCACCGGAACGAGGCGTCCGTACGCAGTTATAACAGGGATTGCAGTGACCATAAAAAATAATGCCTTACAAATTCACTAGCAAAACTTGCAAGACCCTCTGCAACACTCAATCGTCCCCCTGGAAACCGTAGAAACCCTCAAGAGAACCCTACTTGCCTGGTATCTGATCGCATGACACATCATGCACATGTCCCACGCTTACTGTTCGTACCGACATCGAACATTGAGGTGAATGCCAGTTCCAAGTTCCAGCAATTTTCTATCCACAGGATTCATCTCTAACTCGTCCTTTCAAAGCTGCACCTTTCAGTTCACAGGGAACCTGTTTGTGAGTCAAAAGTAAACAGTTCGTGGAAGCCGCCATTTCCGATTTTCAGTTGAAGTTTTCATACATTACTACGCCAATTTCGAAGCGTCATATAATGTAGTTGAAGAATTAATCTTTAATTGAACTCAAATCATATCATGTTTTATCATTCAAACTCAATGATTTACATATTTAAATGATAAGGAATGAATGTATTATCTTTTCGGTGGATGGAGGGATTCCACGAAAAAAAAAGACGGAAAACTTTGCATCATGTGCTACGCGCAGTCCACCGAAAAGATAATATATTCATTCCTTAATTCAAATGCATTTTTGTAGTCTTGCTTTGTTTCGGGGAATGTGATTTTTCTTGGGTGAATACATCTTCATATCTCCTTCACTATCATGCAATAAATGTATATCATTATATCTCAGTATGGGAATTCTATGTAAAGCGTAATCTGATTGGTTTAGACAGTCACGCGCCAGGAATGACAGAACTTCATATCTCCCTCTCAAACGTCATATCTCCCTATCTTATTTACCCTTTGGGAAGCCTCATGCATTTTCCATAGATTTAACGTCAAGGTAAACGAAGTGTATTGTGACGTCACAATAGGGCTGAGTTATTCTACTTTCCTAGTTCGTAAGGCATATAATATGCGGGTCTCTGATGCACAATTACATCGCCTGGTTTTGTTTGATACAAAAACAAGCAAGTAAATCAGCATTCACGGAGAATGGAAATACAAAAACTGGTTATCATATCACTGTTTCGTTGTTTGTACCTTCGAATACGTTGACGGCGTGGTGTTACCTTAAGGGCAATATATGCTTTGTTTCAGTATAATAAACAATTTATTGCATGAATGTTCGGGAAATATAAATATCTCCCTCACTATCATGCAATAAATGTATAATGTCACTGTAATCAACACGCTAACGGTACTGTACACAACACTCTATACATTTAGTACATGATAGTGAGGGAAATATGAATATGTATTCACCCAAGAAAAATAATATTCCCCGAAACAAAGCAAGACTACAAAAATGTCCGTTCATCTATACATAGTATGTAGCTGAGATCGCCCTTAAGGTAACACCGAGCCGTCCACGTATTAGAAGGTACAAACAACGAAATAGAGATATGATAACCAGTTTTTGTATTTTTATTCTCCCTAACTGCTGATTTACTTGCTTGTTTTTGGAAAATGCATGAGGCTTCCCAAGGGGGAATTTGACAGGGAGATATGATGTTTGAGAGGGAGATATGAAGTTTTGTCATTCCTGGCACATGACTGTCTAAACCAATCAGATTACGCTTCACATAGAATTCTCATATTGAGGTATAATAATATGGTTTTTCTCAACTATAAACAACATGTAGTCATGCTAACGCAACTACACACAACATACATTCGTTTAACATAACTCTAAACAACACGCAGGTAAGCGCACTAAAATCGGCACGCATAGTCACGCTAACGCAGCTACACACAGAAACATTCGTTTTTAAAAACGTAATTAAAATCCTTAAAACAGCGCCGTCAAATATATCATGTCGTTGGTTTAGCAATAGCATAGAACAAAAATGCTGTCATGCTAATGGAACTACGTACAACACGATGTGTTGCTATTAAAACAAAACACGTCGGACACAACGTGATCGAGCATGTGGTAGCTTATGTAATTAAACGACGTCTTTAACCCGACACAACACGTTTTTGACGAGGCCCATAGTCATATAACAAACCGACACAGCCATGCGTTCTCAACATACTATTCAGCTGACACAAAGTGCAAAGAATACATGCCATATTCGTGAATTCACAAATCACGTTGTTGGATCATCCCGCTGCGAGACTCTGCTATGGGAGCTAGCTGTCGCCCGTTAAAGCGTCATTGTGCCATCACAGAATTGTTTAATTGATAAATAAAGTTCTGTGAGGATGACACAGCATTTAATTAATGGAATATTTTATGTAATGCACAACTTGGAGTTGCGTACAATTTACACGCCACATCGTTGCTCAAATCCCCAAAATACCTCATCACAAATACATGTACTAAATTCTTGGTAGCCATGCAATACGCAATCACTACTGCGCAAACATAAGCTAAATGATTAAAAGTGATTTATGTAGATACATGTTACTATATCACGGACGCCTTTTGAGGCCAGTACATAGAAATAACTTTCTTTTATTGTGTTTAAACGCAGAAGATTGCGTTTAAACGCAAAAATTATTGCGATTTGGCTGGAATTTTAAATAGATTTTGATTGGTTCATCTCTACTTCTCCTATGATAATGAAACAAAATTACCATTATTACACATCACCATACAATATTTCATATATTAACTCACATATCATTCAGCATCTTATAATTAAATTTTATGAAATAGAAATTTTAAAAAATCATGAGCATACTGTTAAAACATAGGACATCATGGAAATAAACATGGAAATAAATAGGGAAAATCTTCTACTCATGAACCAGTGGGCTAGAAAAGTACAAATTTACATGAAGGCTTTCTGAGATAGTGCAGATTCAAGTTTGTTATTATCATCCCCCCCCCCCCTCGGATGTAGGTTAAGGCCACAATATAGTAATCAAAGTTTTATATGCGGATATAGAGGGAAAATCTTTACATATGGACCAAGACGACTCAGGTGAGCGATGTGGCCCATAGGCCTCTTGTTTATATGGTTGTTTAGCTACATGCATACATGTATGTCGATAATTGTAGTCCCCGATGTAATACCTTAAAAACTATACAGGGCAGAAATAGTAAATCTGCAAGGTCAACATAAACAGTACATGTATGTGACTATTAAGTGTCAAACTTTCATGGTAATGTCAAGTTCCAACTCGTCGTAATTCAACTAAACCACGGTCAAGGACATGTTTCCCAATAAATGTCTTTTTTCTTGAATATCCTTTCGACTTGTTTTAAGTAATTGCTTATAAGAGGATGTATGTTATCTCTAAGAGAAAATAAACGCGAAGTCTTTCAATACCCTTCATATTTAACCATTTGTCTGCACTTATTCAAATGATATACATGTATATTGTAGCCAATCTTCACTTTGAAGTCCTGTGACCATTCGGTTTGCTATAAATGCGCAGTTGGAGGCCTTGAAAGAAAATCCTTTGACGAAGAGTATCTCAAGTGTCCATCAAAGACTTGTGAGACAACTCTTCCCGCCACTACTTTGGAGAACTACTTGTTCACCTTAAAGGGTCTATCATTCATGGTATAGTTTATTGATTACATTTGTAATGTTCAGTAACAAAATAAGCCAGCAAAATACAGAGTTGATTGGAACAGAATGATGCAGAAATATGTATGTTCATGTGCCAATATTTGTAATGTTTTGTCTTTGGTATCGTTACACATTTTATTAATAGAAATTTATTCATCAACACAATGCTGTTCCAAATGAGTGGAAGTGTATGGACCTCACTTTACTGTACATTTCCGCTAATGCTTCCATCACAACATCTGCATTAATTACATGGTCTATACAATTGATTTCCATCAACTTTGAATAATCCTACCCAAAGTTTTGTTCATATTTGGACATCAAATGTATTGCACATTCTTGTAGGAAGAGGTTTAAGATCTACTTCTTTTGTGAAGAAGGGCCCTTCGACGTAGGAACATTTAATTCATGTGGGATGCACATCTAAAAAAAACAACAGAATTACTTTGCAAAAAAAAAAAAGTTTTTACGATAAAAAAAAAAACCACCGCACACCACAATTGTGATCCCACTCTGTCTCAAACGGTCAAGTTTTAGACAAACCCGAATCTTCGTTATACAGATACGGATAGTGTATTGCCAAATAATGGACCCCTAGCGGCATAGACATGCTTTCATGAAAGTTGTGGCTCTTTTGGAGGTTCGTTTGCCGTAATAAAAACATATTGCCTTTTGATCAAGGAGTAAACTAGTTGCAATAATGTAGCCCTATTCGAATTTTTGTTCATTCTGACGTTTTCGGGATAGTGCAACAATTTCATAGGATCTCCGTAATGATGCAAAAATAATTTTATGAATAAACGATAGTAAGCTCCGTGTTTTAGTTACAAATGTTGTTTACACCAAAAGGAGTACCAACTTTGTGCTCGGGCATGTCTAATAAAGGTGTTTTTCATTAAATATCATGTACAGCATGCGAAATTCTTCGTCTGCTCCGTCATGCTTGTTATCGCGAGATCTTGTAGGTGGATCTACTGAACAACTTAAATATTGATAATCAGCGCGAACATGTAGTTACTCGAGCCATCTCGACAAAGAAAGGAAAATGATATGGTTGCAGAAAGAATTTACACTCTGCTGTTCGGTTTTTAACTTGATATTAAATTCAAACCTTTTCAATACCGACGAAATATAGCTTTCTCCTCCGTACTTGTCCATTGATGTAAATACTACCTTGTATGGCATGCAAATAACTTGACAATCGGAAGTTGAAACTTCAGTACATCAAACATGGCGCACAAATATGAATCGAAAATTTTTAATGTATCTAAATTGTTTAAAACGGTAGAATAGAACCTCACAAATCGTAAGTTGCAGGTTGTAAATTTATATATTGACTAAGAAACACAGAATTTCATTTTATGTACGTAAAGAAAGTCAGTAAAATGTTTAAAATTTGCAACATTACGGAGATTCTAAGGAGTTGTAGCCCCCCCCCCCCCCCCCCCCCCCGAAAAAAACATCGGAGATGGCTACATTATTGCAGCTAAGTCTAAAGGTAACACGTATGTAAAAGGAAAAAGTCAAACTCGGCAAAAGAAAAAACACAATATCAGGGACAATGTCAAAACATAGAAGTTCGGAGCGCGAATCACATCTCCTCGATTGCAGTCCTCCTTTGCCTCTGAAAGTGATATTGAATGCACATGGATCCAAATCCAAATTTTCAGTCCCTGTCTGCGCACAATACTCCTTGAGTCTTCGGATATAAGAATGTCCTACCATACACACGTTTATTGCGTTCATTGTATACTGTGCATATGTACCCCGACCGGTACCAGCTCAAAATGATAGTCAAACGCATTCACTACAAACCACAATAATGCGTTGCACAGCACTTACAATGATTATGACGCCGATTTACCAGAAATCGTTTAAGATCAATTTGTTTTATTCAATTACTGTGCCAAATTTTTTGATGCTATCAATAGCTTCGATGAAGCGAGAATGACCCAAGGCTGACTGGTCAGTTACCGACAGCATCAAAACACGTGACAATGATAATAAATTTTGATTGGCTGTTATCAGCCAAGGGGGTAAGAATTTCGGAATTGCGTAACAAGTCTGCCGCAACTGCAGAACTGGGCAAAATTACATAATATGGCACCTGACACCTGCAAGGCCTGGGAGAATACCAGTAACATTATTTGTCACATTTACTTACAGTGATTTTCTTTTGTTGTTCAGGAATTGTATCTGGTTATCATCAACAGGTGTTTTTTTTATCGCATATGTGATCAAACGAGTTCCTCCCACCTTGTTATCGCATGGGCGGTACTAACATCAGAATTACACAATAGAAACAAGACAGGGATAATTCAGTTTTCGTGAAGTTACTTTTGCTGTTTCACGGGTAAAGCGTGCGCCGATCGATGTTTGGGGCGTTGAAACAGACGAGAAGTGTTATGTAACAAGTACATGTATACACATACCCATGACCGTTTTTGCAGTCAGTAATGTTAAATAGCTAGATCTCTCTCTCTCTCATTTTATAAAGAGTTTGCTAATGGAAGTCTAATCCTTTTCCTACTTTATACAGCCACCAATATGTGATAGATACTGCCAGGGATAATCAGTTTTCGATTAGTTAGTTTTGCTGTTTTACGGGTAAGCGTGCGCCGATCGATGATGGGCGTTGAAGCAGACAGGAATTGTTATGTAACAGATATACACATACCTGTGACCGTTTTTCCCCCCAGTCAGTATTGTTAAATAGTTCTCTCTCTTTCTCTCATTTTATAAGGAGTTTGCTAATGCAAGTATTTAATCCTTTTCCTACTTTAATATTTGTGTTATACATGTTTTCTTAAAGCTGTATGACCCGATGTTCATGTATTATTTTTGTACATAATTACTTTAAAGCAGATTAATTACTTTATAAAGTTATTAACTTTTCCTTAATTACATGCTTGAAAACATCTGTATGTAAAAGAAAACAGTGAGAATATTGTTTAGAACGTAAATATAGCAGGTACATGTATAAATCATCCCATAATACACGTCTATCAATAGACCCACGCGCGTCAGGGGAATCCCAACATGATGTATTAACTCATAAGCAACTGTCTAGTTTTAAGGCTGAAAGAGCGTAAAACAACGAATTACTAAGAGGTATTTGATATTTTTATTTCTATTAAACTTATGGCACGGTACTGTTGAAACAAAATACACAGATAAGACCAACGATGATCTGAAAGTTTGAACTGGTCACGTGACTGTCACTTGAAATGGCAGGGTGACGCGGTTATTTGTAAACATCGATTTAAAATCAAATAATTTGGGTTAAAACAGATGAAATAATGTAGGATATGTCATACAGCCTTATAACTACATACGTGCGATGATTTAATAGCATTTTTACGAGATGGAAAAAAATATTGTAATTCGGACCATACAGCTTTAAAACATCTATAGATTAAACTCCTGAAAAAAATATTTATGAAGCCACCAATATGTGATTGATACTGACAGGGATAATCAATTTTCGTTAAGTTAGTTTTGCTGTTTTACGGGTAAAGCGTATTAAATCTTATATACACATGCATCGTCCGACGATGGTGTATGGCAATCTACCATTGTATTGAATGTATGGTTCAATAAATGTAAAATGAGAAGCTTTTGAAATATGTGACAAGTCGGTTATCTTCTAGCATCCTCGTAAAATTCACATTATCAAAGAGATGGACGGTCCTTCTCTCACTCGTGCGCTCCGCGCACTCGTGACAGAAGGACCGCCCATCTATTTGATAATGTGAATATTACTCGGATGCTAGAAGATAACCATTACATATAAAGAAAAATCAAAGCAACAGAGTTACAAACAATTCAAAAAGTATATTAACTTACTAACATTTACATACAAAAAACAGCATTCAACACATAAATGCAATTATTTACATAATTGTTGTTTTGTATTCTATATTTTCCATTTGTATTGCATAAATTTTCATTTGTATTGTACAATTTCCATTTGCATTGTATGATTTTTCATTTGTATTCTATATTTTCCATTTATAATGTATAATTTTTCATTTGTATTGTATCCCAGGGATTGTTTATTTTGATTTGTTAAGAAGGATTTCATTAGTTAACGTTGGTTTGAGAATTGTTCCCAAATGTACCACAAATGTCTACGTGCTTAGCGCACAGGGCCGTAGCAATGACGGTTCTTTATCGTGCCAATACCTGCACCGACACGGAATATCTGTTTTTAAGGTCATGTCGAAAAGACACGTGATTCTCATTTTGAAATGCCGAGTGTTTGGCAAAGAAGCAATTATTGCCTTTGTCTATGTCTTAGGTTTGATGCGGCAATGGCAGGAGCGGTTCCCGAACTCATGACCTCCCGCCCACATCACTGAGCTACCGCGACCAGGTCCATGTAGGGCTAGTTATTTTTAAAAATACGTAGCTAGCTCTAGCAATGGGGAATCCCCTCCCCCCAGCACGATCAATTTTTTAATATAACTGTCCAGAAAAACATGCACATTTTATTTAGTCAGAATTCAGTAGATTCGAGGGAATTCGGCCCTTGGGTCTCCACCAATTGTTAACATTGAGTTTGGTTTGTTACAACTATTAAATGGATTAATCTTAAGTTATCGTATATCGAATTTGGAAATGCGCGAGATGTTGATGAGGTCAAGTTCAGGAGCCACGTTTCGCAGGAATGTACCGTATTTGCTAAATGGAATGGATCTAACCCCCCTTCCCCCCCATTAATTTATCGCTTTTATGCGCCTAATGTGATCAGCATATTCAAACTAGTCTCGTGTTTCTAGATAATTCTGAACGAGAGGATGCAGTAAACTGCTGGATGTCTGGGGACTGTCTTAAAATTCCAAGTGAGTCCAGGGCAAAGCCTTGGTGGTGAGGAGGGGGGTGGGGGTGCAGGGGGAGGACGAGATTCCCTGAAACAACTGCGTTCGGACAAAATAAAACGTACATTCATGCTTTTTTTTTTCGACATTTCTATACAAAATATCATATGTGTGAAGGGAGGGGGTCGCCCGGCGCAAGATTCCTCATTGCTAGATAGATGCATGTTCAACTAGTCCTTAATATGGAACCGATCGCGGTAGTTCAGTGATATACCCTTTGGTTCGTAACCGTGAAGTCGCATGTTCGAGTTCAACTCGTGTCATTGCTGCATCAAACCTTAAACGTAAATATAGCTAATGTAAAACTTATACGGTAGCAATTTTGATGCACCAGATGCGCATTTCGACAAATAATGTCTCTTCAGTGATGCTCAACCGAAATATTTGAAATCCGAAATAACAATGAAGTTTTAGAGCTATATTATAGGGAAAAAACAGTATGCCAGAAAAGTGGAGTCAAATTCGTCTAAGGATAAGAGCTATGCGTGAGGGAGATAATCCTTAATTTTGAAATGAATTTCTAAATTTTATAACAGCAATTAAATATGCATCCGTATTTTCAAGCTAGTAACCAAGTACTTAATACTTCGCCAAACGCATGGCTATTTAAAATTGAGAATCACCGATAATGTGACCTTAAAAGCAGACACCCCTTGTTGCAACAGGAGTTGGCACGTTAAAGAAACCCCACTGCTACGCTACTGTGCGCTGAGCATAGTAAGTCTCAGTCTATTTGTGGTACGTCATCGGCCTACAGCTGGTGACAGCTAAATATAAGTGGGACCTAAACTAATGAAATCCTTCGTAACAAATCAAAATAAACAATCCCTCGGATACAATACAAATGAAAAATTGTGCAATGCAAATGGAAATTATACAATGCAAACGAAAAATATATATAATACAAATGGAAAATATAGAATACAAATGGAAAAGATCAAATATTGCAACGTTTGGTATGCCATACGTCCTTTTCCGTAACCGGTTTATGACGTCACAGTGAGTATTACAATTGAAAAGTAACGCCATACTTGATATTGCGCGAAAAACATTTGAAAAGGGTAAGAGTCTAAATCTCATAAATGTGGTGTACAATCGTAACTACTCGGCTATTTCCGTAACCGCAAATGAATTACATACCGGTTACGGAAAAGGACGAGCGCGTGATCCGATTGCCGATTGATGTGGTGTATATTGCAAGTTTGATAAAGCACTTCCGGTCCGAACTACTTTTAACACCGTCCCCGCTTGGATGATATATTTTCTGTGTTGATGCATATCGATGCATGAAATAAAGCGTATAATTTGTTATTCTGTATTTATTTAGAATTTCTCTTATAGCAAAATTAAAATGATATTGCCCCTACTGACATAATGCAAGTTAACGGTCATAAAAATGTCAACTCGATCAATAACTAGGCTACTCAAAAATATTACGATTAGAAAACACAGAATTATCTTCAACACGGAGTCAACCGCCTACTGGACAGGCCTAATCGAAAGTACCTCGACATGCTGCGGCACCAAGCATTCACAAGCACAGTCTCTACTAGATTTCTAACTTAATAAAGTGCCTCAGGATTTCCTCTCGCCCTCAGATTCAAAGAAACAACGTGAATAAAATCCAAATACACAAACACTTCTTCTTTTCATTGTGAACTGTTGAACATTCTAATAACGCTGTATTCAAATATTAGGCCTATTTTCAATGGTCGTTGTTACGCATTTTTATTTAAAAAAGACGGCGACATCGAACTTTTTACCAGAAGGTCAAAAAATGTCAAAATAAATATGTGCAATACATACAAACAATCTATCGCAGTTGTCATTTACTTGTTGTTTTACACAAATAAACGAGTGTACGATAAAATAAATGCAATCAAACTTCAAATTCAAGAATAGTAAACAATACCGATAATATATTTGCTAAACGCATGTGTAAGTATTGTTTTGTATTAACAACCTCTTTTGAAAAAATACAAACAGAGATATCGTAATAAGTGTGGATCCTTTATGGCAAAGGAGAGGGATTGTTAAAAATCACAATGAGTTTGAAATGAAAAAATCGCTATAAAAGGTGATTTTACGTTCATTTTTGATTCAAGGGGACTAGGAATTTATACTTCGTTATATCCGTAAATTCGCTATATCCGTGTTCGGTTTAGAATGTCTTTTGAATTTTGTCTCTTTTTATCTCTTTTAAAAGCCACTATGGGCATATCTCTAAAAAACACTTTTGAGGCGGTCAGGATTTTCAAGAATTTCTGACGGTTTTTTAAAATCTTATGAATATTGGAAAGTCCTTTAGGATAGTCTACCACAAAAGGAACACGGTTACCCTGCTTCGCCTTCCTTCTGTAGTTTAGGAAATTTAATCGGTGCAGTTAATCTACTTTCTTAAGTTCTTTTTCTGCATCATTAACTAAATAACCGCGTTTTCGTAAATTGTTCTTTATATCCTTTCGTTGAATTGTGTGTATTTACAATAACTATTAAATTATTGATTCGTAAATCAATTACTGTGAAAGTGGTTATTTACGCTGGGAATTAAGTATGCGTTTTTCCACGTCCAACAGTACGCATGGGGGGAAATACACAGTGACTGAATTAGTGTAAATTTCCCCCACACGTAAATAACACTTTTACAGCAACGGGAAATCATGGGTCTCTTCTTTCAGTGACTCCTTTATCCGGCTGTGATCCTAATAAGTAAACATTGTCCACAATCTGGGGAAATTGCATTTAACAAACACATTTGTTTCGTATACAGACAGCAGTCTTTCTCGAGATTACGTCATGTAAATGCTGTAGATGTGGAGAAGACAATTTATGCAATGATAAAGATATACACGTAAGTTCATTTTCATACATTTTCAGTAGATATGGATATGCGTTTGAGTGATCCTACAAATTTGAATATCAAGGTAGCACTATTCGCATGTGACAAGTTTGCCGTACAACCTATCATTGGGTCAAATGCTGTCGGACGTGCTTCTTAAAAATGTGAAATAATCTACTGTAATTCACTTATGCTCAAACCGGTATTTCTGTGTGTTTTTGTTTTGTTCATTTGCTATTTTGTTTTCTATTTCTACTACCGTAAATCTGGTTATTTTTGCTGTCGATTAATTTTTAGAGTTTTTGTGAGTCAATTGAATTCGCTAAAATATTTTTCTCAAAAATAATGTTTTACACGTTTTTTAGTAGGTTTGTACATAAATTCGCAAAAATAAGAAACACAAAAATAAATATATAGGCTTTTTACTCAAATTCGCAAATATAAATCGACGCAAAACTATCCAGATTTACGGTATTTTTCTTCTCTTGTTTCATGGTTATTTTCATTAGTATACATAGCTTTGTATCTCTTTTTTAATACATTTTATCTTATTCACAAATCATAACTACATATGTGCATGTGTTTGATTCATTATGAAGGCTTAAATAGGCCATGTCTGTTGCCCAATCCCATTCACTTATTAGTGAATAATAAATACCGAGTGTTAGGCCGTTCTTGGCACACTGATTTTGACTACGGATAACTCCGTTTACCTAATCAAGATATAGGGCTCTCGGCTGGTGTGACCGGCCGACTGAGGATGCTTGCTCCACCTCTGGTATATCCAGTGGTTCGTGTTTGCTCAACTCTTTATTTTGTATTGCTTAGAGAAGTTATGAGATTGGTCACTGTTCGTAAATCTTCACCTCAATGGTTAAAAGTGGGAAAACAGCATGAATTTCCACTCAATATAGTTTAATTTGATCAATAACCAAAGAAAATGTGTATGTTGCCACCTTGTTAAGGATGTCAGACATACAAAAACAGAAGTATGTGTCAACAGAAGAAAATCACATATTTTTATTAAACAGGATGATGAAAATAAATAAAAACTTGTTAAAATGACAAATTTTAGATGTGAAAAGTTTAAAAAAAACCTGTATAAATACATTGAAATTGATTGTAGATATTGGGGAAAGCATAATAGACATGTAGTAAAGAAAATTCGAGCATAACAGTTATTGCCCCTGACAACATTTTTTAGCTTCCCGAAGCTAACAGCTCACGTCATATTTTCTGATCACCCGTTGTCCGTCTCTCTGTAAACTTTTCACATTTTCTTCTCCAGAACCACTGGACCATTTTCAACCAAACTTGAATAAAGTTTGTTTAAATGAAGGGCCATCCCCCTTCAAAAGGGAGATAATTGCAAAAATACAAAGGGTCATTTAAAAATCCTCTCACAAACCACTAGGCCAGAAGAGTCGAAATTTACATGAAAGCTTCCTGACATAGTGCAAATTCAAGTTTGTTAAAAACATGGCCCCTAAGGGTAGTTGGGGCCACAATACGGGATCAACGTTTTACATGTGAAGATATCGGGGAAATATTTTAAAATCTTTTTCTCAGGAACCACCGGGCCAGGAAAGAAATTTATATACAAATTTCCTGGCATAGTGCAAATTCAATTTTTGTTTGAATAATGGTTCCCGGGGGTAGGATGGGCTACAATAGGGATAAAAATGTAATGGAGAAATCCTCTCCTCAAGAACCACTGGGTCAGAAAAGTTTACCTGAACGCTTCCTTACATAGTTCAGATTCAATTATGTAAACACCATGACCCCCGGGAGAAGGTTGGGATCACAATAGGGGATCAAAGTTCAGATACATGTGCAAATATATAGAGAACATCTTTAAAAATCTTCTTTTCAAGAACCACTGGGCTAGAAAAGTATACATTTACCTGAACGCGCCCTGACATAGTGCAGATCCAGGTATTTAACACCATGGCCCCCGGGGGTAGGTTGGGGCCACAATAGCTAGGGGATCGAAGCTTTACATACATGTGCAAATATATAGAGGACATCTTTAAAAATCTTCTTTTCAAGAACCACCTGGCTAGAAAAGTTTACATTTACACGAAAACTTCTCATCATAGTGCAAATTCAAGTTTGTTAACATCATGACCCCCGAGGGTAGGGTGGGGCCATAATAGGGGATCAAGTTTTACATACAAATATATGGGGGAAATATTTAAAAAAATTCTTCTCAAGAACCAAAGGACCAGGAAAATACAAATTGACATAAAAGCTTCCTGACATAGTGCAGATTCAAGTTTGTTAAAATCATGGACTCTGGTGGTAGGATGGGGCCACAATAGGGAATGAAAGTTTTACATGCAAATACATATGGGGAATCTTTAAAGATCTTCTTCTCAAGAACCACTGGGCCAGAAAAGTTTACATTTACCTGAACGCGTCCTGACATAGTGCAGATTCGGGTATTTTAACATCATAGTCCACGGGGGTAGGTTGGGGTCACCATAGGGGATCGAAGTTTTACATACAAAAATATAGGGGAGAATCTTCAAAAATCTTCTTCTCAAGAACCACTGTGTTAGAAAAGTTTACATTTGCATAAACAAACTTCCTGTCATAGAAGTGCAGATTCAGGTTTGTTAAAATCACGGCCCCCGAGGGTAAGATGGGGCCAGAATAGGGAATCAAAGTTTTACATACAAATATATAGGAATAATCTTTTTTAAAATATCTTCTCAAGAACCACTGGGCCAGAAAAGTTTAGATTTACATGAACGCTTTCTGACGTAGTGCATATTCAAGTTTATAAAAATCATGGCCCCGGGGGGTACAGTATGACCAACGCGGATCCTGTATTAGACTGCGTCTCTCCCCCCCCCCCCCCCCCGCCCCGTGTGTTAATCCTTCCCGCGCTATCCCTCTGCGGAATTTTCATCGCGGGGCAGAGTTACACCCCTGCGGGGTGAAGTACCGTTATTTACCTATTAGAGCAAACTACCTGTACAATAGCTATTTTATTTGTCGGCAGAAAATGACCACGGCTTGCTCATCGTCAGCTTTCTTGTATTACATAAAGGTATATTAAATGAAATAAACACTAAAATCAGCGACCTATATTGGTCCCTACTAAAACCAGAAATAGTTAGGATTTAGCATATATAATACACCTCCAATTTTGTCATTCTCAAAAAAAAAAAATAAAATAAATAAATCAAAAAAAAAAAATCAAAAAAAAAAAATCCGCATTTCGTTTTGTTTTTAGTATTTTTATGCTACCTATAATGATAATGTATCTTGGATAAGAAGTTGTGTCCTAATATTTTTTACAGTGAAAAAATAGTACAGATAGATTTACAAATGACTGTATACGAGTGCAATATTTATACTGTATGTTCCGTCTGTTTTAATGGCAATTGTTTAGACTTCGAGAATTGATTAAAAAAAGAATAAAACGAATGGGTTTGGGACACAATAGGGATCTTTAAATATGGGTAAATGTGACTCAGGTGAGCAATGTTGCTCATGGGCCTCTTGGTACTATAAATAATTGATAATCTAAGGAAAATATAAACTTTTTCAGTATCAATAAATTACCAGATTTTTTTTATTCCATTCTGTATATAAAATTCCTTCAAGCGATATATTTTCATTAGGCGCAAAGTTTGATTAAATAAAGATTTTGCGAAAACCTCCGACATCACTTGAGGATCGATCTTTCTTAAATCAATGTAGTAGACTTTGCATAGAATCATGTAATCGTGATATTGGTTTTAACTGAAATATATACTTGTACTAGACGAATACTTGACATGCAATGCTTAATTTCTTCAATTAGGTCCATCTTCGAAACAGATACTGTGTTCACGACCATGCGTTTTGCGTAAAGTGCCTCCAGGAAATTCAGAAAGAACGGCGTTCAGAGTGCGAAGGAAACATATTAGGAGCTGACATTACTGAAGTCCAAATAACATGCTTATATAATCAGTGTCCTGTAAAAACTCCAATGCGGTGTATCAACAACATGATAGATGGTTTACTTGGAAAGAACCCACAGTTCTTGGTAAATCTTTTACTGATTTTTTTACAATGTCGGAGTGTGATATCTAGTTTATTTAGAAGAATTGTTAAGATGAAAAATGCATCAATTTTCTTAGATTTAGATGAAAACTAGAAAATATATTGAGATGTAGAGAAAAACGTGCTTTTATGGAAGATGTTGCACTTATAGTCTCTCTATGACACGATACCATGTATGAAATATTTCAATTTTGCTACATTCAGCTAATTCTAAAGGAGGGTAGCCCCGATTAATTAATTTATTTTATCTTGATTAATGTTTCTCCAGAGATTTATTCACTCATATGGATACATCACAAAGACCGGTTAAGAGCTTCATATTAAGGCCTTTGCTCGGCGCTTACGGCCATTGAGCAGTGAGGGTTCTTTAGCGTCCCGTGTCACAATAGGTGTTATTGTGACACGGGACATCCGTTTTTAAGGTCATCTCCGATGACCCGTGATATTCACACCTGATGCCGAGTGTTTGGCGATGGAACTGTCACTACCTGTTTTAACGACTTAGATCTGTCGATTGATGGCCCCAATCAAGGGTTGGCATTTTAGACTATACATCCAACAGGGATCTGAAGTGTGGATAGCGTGTATACATCTTATGTACAGACCCTGAAACGTACTACTACACCACTTGCACGGAACGGTATGAAACGATTCTTGCCCTGAACAGTGAACGGTTCTGCACGGAACGGTGAGCGGTTTGCACGAAACGCTTCGCACAAAATGGTGACCACTTTGTAGGCGTGGCTTCCACGCTTTGATTTTTTCGGTATTATTTGGTTCATCCTGGGCTTAGGAATAGTTTCAATATAATGGCAGTATTCTAGATATTAAAAAAGGTTGAATGAAATGATAATGATTCATTTTAAAATGATTGCTTATGTACGACGCGGTAAATTTCATTTTTACTTATTAGATCAATGACTTATGAGCACGAATGATTTTTTTTTTCAATTTCGGAAATAAAAGAAAAATATGCAAACATCGTATCGTCGCGAAATAGTGATTGATCAAATTTTATTGATTCATTGTTCTATTAAATTCATTGAAACTGACTATGAAATGGTGCGTCTGTTTCTCTTTTTTGTACAATCATTCTGAGTGTGTCAAAATACATTAGCAATTTGTATATTCCAGGCCTCTTCCCAAAGACAGTTTTTAAATAAACCTATATATTTTATATACATGTGTACGTGTATGAATACGGATAAAATTATTTCAAAACAACTTCTCGTCAGGAAAGATTGAAACATTTTTGGTCGGGGAGAGGGTTGTGAACGGTCTGCAAGCATGGTAGGCATGATCTACACGCTTTGATTTATTTTTCGGCATTATTTGTTTCATCCTGGAGTTAGTTTAAACAAGGAATAGTTAAATGACTTATGAACACGTTGGAATCAAAGGAAATATATATCTTTTATGTTCAGAAATAAAGGAAAAAGATTCATAAATTGTATCTTCATGGGATATTTATTATTCAACTTTGTTTATTAATTGCTCTATTAATTTCATCGAAAAAGTCGCTTCTGTTTCGCTATTTTTGTTTATTCAATCTGAGTTCCGTTAAAACACGTACCTGCCGTGCAATTTGTATATTCCAGGCCTCTTCTCAAAGATAGATGTTAAATAAACCTATACATTTTACATACGTGTATGACAACAGATAAAATGATTTTAAAAACTTCTCGTCAGGTAAGACTGGAACATATTCTCAGGCAGGGGGTGGGGGTTTGCATCTAGACATCGTATTAGCCAGTCGATAAGAACCCTTTCTTGGATAAGAAAGGGACATACAAAATAAAAAGAAACAATCAAAATATGATTGAAATAAGGAACATGTAAGTTGGTCCCCATTGCTTTATATTTTCTTGTACACCGTATGTGTAAATAAAAGTGTCCATTGAATTTCAAATGTAAATGCTTAGATATAACAGAATGTATACATAACTGTTTATTTTTAAGGTTGATGTATTCCTAAGACCCTCTGACATTGGGGAGAAATGTGATACTTGCCATAAATGTGATGTAAGTAAAATTTCAAATCACAATAAAGACACACAATTCCATTAAAATGAATTATACTGTACGTAAAGTAATTCATGAGCAATTTAAGGTCATCCGAGTCACTCAGGTAACCTACTGCGGTTTATTTTAATACGTCGTGTGTACGTCAAACGTTAACATTTTAAGGTCATTGCATGGGTCATTGAAAATTAATGAATCTATGATATTTTTTTTTAATTTTTACATATTTTGTAGTTGACAGTATTTGTAACTCATTATGAAAGTATCATATATAGTTTTCACGGGAATTGTGATGTTACGGTTGTCATAGTAACCCCACTTGTAGACTTTCCGTAATAAATGGGACAGGTGTTTCAGATGGTGTTTAAAATTTATACAAAAAGAGTATGTGATACAAATTTTATATCAAATTGAAGTTAAAGCTTTATTTGATATATATTTTGCATTAAGATTTCCATTTACTTTCATATGAAGTAGAAACACGCCTGCTTATGAGCAGGTTTGCTATTTTTAAGGCAATTATTTACCACAGCAGGCATATTTTCACCCCCCTGAGAAATAAATGACCAATTAATTCTTTTTATTGTTAGTATTAATATTGATTTTCAGGTTTAATATGGCGCTATGAGCACAATAGTTACCCCCCCCCCCTCTTCTTATGTAAATGTTGCAGGTGATAATATAGATCAATATGCATCATATGTTTTAACTCGTATTAAAACTATAAAAATGCTTTGATATCTATTATTGAATTTATTCCACATAGAATGATCGTACTGTTGCTTTGGAGATGTATTTATTACTTTCTGTTTGAAATTACTTGTATATTCATGCTCTGTAAATGTATGTTAAAAACGCAGGAAATATAACGCAGTCGATGTATACTGTACATTGTGACGTCGTATTACCTGATTTTTTCTCTCCTTTCAAACCAAGCGATTTTCAACAAAACTTATGATGTGTGACGTCATGTCTACGTTTGGCGTACGTCATAATAAGACTGACAGTGGCGGATCTAAATACTTGTTATTTCCATTTGTAAATGTCATGCTACCGGGAGAAAACATGTATACGTAAACATTAGGCATACGTAATATGGCATCGACTACAAATTGTGTTTAATCGACTGCAAACTACTGATCTGATTAAAATACTATAGTCTCAAAAGGAATTGATTATTCTAACAAGAAGAAAAAAAGACGAACTTGTTGAATTATGTGAATTTAACGTAGTTCCACACTCCTGTGACGTCATAAGATTTTCCAAAGTCAATGATTTGATGACTGGAACATAAATTTTGTTGGAGTCTTTTTCAATAGTTATTGTAAAAAATCTTGTTAGCCATAAAATATTTCAAAAGTCTTAGTTATATTTGAATAGTCAATAATGTGTTTCAAAATATTGAATCCAAGGACAATAACTCTGTTTTCATTAAAATATTTATCAAGTCCATTATGCAATAGATTTCCTATATTTTTCACAAACATTTTACCAAGGTGATAAGGAATTATTATCTGTGTCTTTTCATGTAATTACATAAAATTTTAATCCATCAGTGGTTTTGAATAGCTCAGCTGTATGGTGCCAGACTTAGGTTTTTTATGGGGGGTATACATACTCTGGAAGCTATAGATTTGAAATTATTAAGGAAAGGTATGGATTTTTTTTCATAAATAACTACAACAGATGTACATCTACTAATAGAAACAGAAAAAATGATATGTAAACCATGCTATAAGGAAGTTGTGTCCATATTAGTTTGTTTTTTAACATTTTGGAGAATAAGGCTAATTCAATAATTTTGCACTTATTATACTAAAACTTGATGAACATATTGAAAATGACATGTGTTTTAGTTATTGACATGTTTCCTGATAAATAAATGCAATTTAAATTATTTTTTATTTTTTCATTTTAAAATAACAACAGATAACTGTTTCCAATGAATTTCATAAAAATCTACATAGGGGTACATGACTTCAGTAGTGACTGTAATGAAAATTAATATGGAAATCCTTAACTAATTTGCCTTTTTTCATTACTCTGAATGTTAATCTATTGATTCCAAACAAAAAAATGCTACCTAAACCCCAAAAATTCAGGACTAAGGACCCACCTTAAGCTATTTGAAAAATGGAAAAAGAAAATGAAAAAAAATAAATAAATAAATAAACGGAATTCGGCCGGATCGAAAACATTTCTTTTAAAATCTTTGGTTTTTTTTAGTGTCTAGAAATAACTTCTTAAGGTAGCTCCATCCTCATGTGACTTATCAATATTAATGGTTAAAAGTAGAAAAACTGTTTTAATTTCCACTCAGTATAGTTTAATTTAATCAATAACCAAAAAAAAAAAAAAAAAAAAAATGTATATGTTGCCACCTTTTTAAAGATGTCAAACATACAAAAACAGAAGTATACATCAACATCAGAAAATCACACATTTTTGTTAAACAGAATAATGAAAATAGATAAGAACTTGTTGAAATGACAAAATTTAGATATCAACAGTTTAAAAAAAACCCTGCTAATTCATAAATATGTATAGATTAACTATGGATATTACGGAAACCAATGTATAACAGACATCCAGTAGAGGAAATTCCAACATAGGAGTTATTGCCCTTGACAACATTTTTTTAGTCATAAATAATTGATTATTTATGGAAAATATAAACTTTTACAGTATCAATAGTTTACCAAATTTTTTATTATATTCAGTGAATAAAATTCCTTGGAAAGATATATTTCTATTATGCGCTAAGTTTAAATTATCAAGATTTTTGCAAAAACCTATGACATCACATGAGGATCGGTCAACCTTAAATATATTTCCTTGGCACGTCCGGTAATGCAAACCACGATGCCCCCCCCCCCTCCCCCCCCTCCCCCCACAACCAACCATGTTACTTGCTATTAACGACTGGAAATCATTAATTAATTCTAGTTTTGTGAATAAATTTTAATGTACCCTTACTGCAACAGTGAAGAGGGGCTCAAATATGTTACAATTTATTCAATAATATGCGAATGCTGAAATATTTCATCATGGTGTTACAACTAGGATTATGTACAATATCATAATTATTGTTCTAATTTTGTCATCTGAAACATACCATTGCTACATGGGGATTGAAAGTAAAATAGAGACATGCAGTCGAGAGCATACAGTTCTAAGCAAGTCGCGTCAAAGGTTATGCAAGTCACAGTGAAGGCAGCAGAAAAAAATGTATATAGTATAAAAATATTTCAATCGCATTCATTATGTTTTAATGATTTAATATTTAAAACCCTGGGGGGAAACTAAAATGGGCTGTTTCAGCTGCCTAATTTCATTCATGTACTGAGTATTTTGCTAATAGATATTGTTTAAATCGAACCCGATTAAAGCATGAACATTACAAAATACATGTAGCTGCGCTCGCTCAAACGGTAGCACCGTCAACATAACATATTATAAAAATGAAATCAACTAATTGAGAAAAAGATATCAACAGCAAGTGCTAAGAATTAATGAATATTTTTGGTCAAAATGACGCGTTTACGTAACCTGTGTTTCGTCGGCCTAACGGCTCCGCTTAGACATTATATATCCAATATTTTAGATTTATATGCACTAACACTGTATACATGTTATGAAATGTGTAACATCATATATTATGCTTTCAATAGGCCTAGTGGTTTGAGAAATAGATTTACGTTTTGTAAGACTGAAAATTAACAGGGGAGGGGGCCACATGGAAACTTGAATTATGACTATTATTCAAAAGATGATAAAGATATACAGGTTTTTTTTAATTTGTATTATATTTTTACTTGTATATTTCTAAACATATTCTCACTTTACCCTGTGTCTTGTTATATCTGACAAGTCTTTGTTTACATCGTCTGTCATAGTTGATGCTCAAGCGTGTGATGTATTCCGGAATCGAAAACGATTTATCTTTATATCTATATGAATATACAAACTCAAACTCCGTACAGCGTCAAATTCTCCGGGACTACTTTCCCCTACGAAAAATGACACTGCCACAGGCTTTCCAAACTTCTGCAGAAAAACGCAAGTTACTATACGCGTGTGATTCGGTTTTCTAAAATACCAGATAGGATGGTCACGTAGGGTTTATTTATTACAGAATTAGTAGAAATAAATTCTTCTACACTCTGTGTAACGTTTAGACTGATTAAAAATTGACACTACTGGCCTTGACATTGGACTATAATTTTGAGCGGAACGTCATCGACATAGTGATGATGATGCCGAGGCGTCTGTGGAAACAGGAGGAAGATTTTATCGTATCAGGGCCACACTTCTGCGTATTGTTGTCATATTTGAGAGGGAATCCAGCCAGGAAAGACAGATACACCAGGAACTTCTTTACAAATGGATAACTTGTTCAGAAAAGGCGAGAACATTCAAACAACCAGGTTAGTGACTCGACTTTTCTCAGAGATCTCGTATCTTTGAAAAGTCCGTCAGCTGTCCGTACGGTAGTGCCATAGAGAATGATACATGTTGATAAAGTTTAAGTGTTCATACATCTTCAGTGAAATACTACAGGCACAGATTAAAGATTGACTATCGAATATATTTTTAAAAGCCTAATTTCGTTTTTTAAAACAATCTTGAAATTGTTTCTAAAATCAAAGTGCTTGAAGAATCGCCAATATCAATCACTAGATCTATATCGCATTACTTTGGTTATAGGTAATTCAAATGTATATCAATAAATCAGTTGATCTATGCAAACAAAGTTTTTATGAGAAATGCCTCCTCTCCCACCCCCTCCCCCAAATTAACATTGTGGAGATGCACTTTCAAAAATTATTTTTCAAATAAATATAAATTGTGTCATCCTTATTCCCAGTGTCATGCTGTTGAACATGGTGAACATATAGATCTGGTACAGGATTTTAAAAAGTTATATGAGTTTATCAATGACCATGATATGGTCTAGATTAAATCATACATATAACGATCTAGTTCGTCAATACAACCTCGCATTGGGTCAAATGCTGTCTGACGTGTTTCATACCGATTGTTAAGCCGTTCTTGGCACACTGATTTTGACTGCGGATAACTCCGTTTACCTGATCAGGATATGGGGCTCACGGCGGGTGTGACCGGTCAACAGGGGATGCTTACTCCTCCTAGGCACCTGATCCCGCCTCTGGTGTGTCCAGGGGTCCGTGTTTGCCCAACTATCTATTTTGTATTGCTTGTAGGAGTTATGAGATTGATCACTGTTTGTTATCTTCACCTTGCATATATAACTTTGTACACCTTACTAGATTCACACCTTGTGTTTACACACCAATACAGATAATTAGTGGCTCAAGAAAGAAAATCCAAAGAAAACAAATTCATATGCAGTGTAACTTAATTAAAACACCTGTCTGATATAGATATCAGTTTAATACCTGACATTTTTGTAATGAAATGAACAATCCAGTATCAATTAAGAGATATAAAGTCTATGACTAATGTAGTAATGAAATAATTTCAATGATAAATAAATGTGGGGATTTATATTATGACAGGACCCAAAGTTAACATGCAGAGAAATTGATAAATATACTCTCAGACTTAAAAATAATTCCATATCAAATTTATATGACTCATAAGATACTTTTTTTTCTTATATAAGCATTGAAGTGAAATTGTCACATGTACAAAAGTAATGAAGTCATTTAAGTACAAGTAGACTGAAAAAGTGTGGTGCTGAAAGATTCAATGTATTTCGGCAAGAATTTTTACCGTCTAATTAGGAACAGTCTTTGTGAAATAAGAAATGAATTGTTGCTTGAAGTTAACTCGCTTTCCTAACTGGTCTTAATTTCAGAAAGATTTTGTATGTTAAAGAAAATGTTTTCTGGAAAGCTATAAATCATTAAATTTGTTCAATTCTGTAAGAAAATAAATAATTATATGGGGACCAGAGTCATATAATTACAAACATCATCAGAGCATGGCGTATACTACAAAGAATTATACTTCCGGCAAATAGAACTTGTGAGGGGGGTATCCATCTTTTCCACTTTTTATGACAAATATGCATTCCATGTGAAATAATACAATGGACAATATAATTTAAAAATATCATAAAATCAATAAACTAAGTTGCTTCATGCCAACAAGAGTAACAGTGTGTGTGTGGTTTTTTTCTCTCTCTTCTTCATTTTTTGCTTGTCGACCCCCCCCCCCCCTTTTTTTTAGAAGCAAAGCTACATGTATAAAGTTGTACTTATATTATATGTCTCAAATGCAACCTGCGAAGAAACGCTGATTTGTTTTAGAATATAGGTAATGGTGACTGCAATTTTTGTTCGTTTAATGATGTTGAGTGAATCCCCCCCTCCTCCTATATGCCCATTTTCATAAATGTGCAGTGGATATATACGTAAATTTCTTTATATTGTTGTGCACAAATTTCTAAATGTAAGTTTATCAACGGCGCCTCACATATACTACGTCGATGACGCTCCGCTCACATATATATATGGATCCCTGACGTCAATAGATGAAAACGTAAACTATGATTTTAAAAATCCACCGGGCATCGTGTACAGCGACAAGGAATAGGCCTGCATCAAATTCTTTTAAAATGAATACGAATGGACGTTTTCTTATCTTATTCTAGCGAAATTGCATTTATCTGAATCAAATAATTTGACTCTACAATTTTACTTACTTTACTTACTTTCTCTTTCATTGATTTATATAGTACGTTATTAATAACGGTCTATGAATATTTATTTGAAGAAATTTGAAAGAAAATGATAATCTAAGACTTGAAAATCTATTAGATGCAAGGTGAAGATAACGAACAGTGATCAATCTCATAACTCCTACAAGCAATACAAAATAGATAGTTGGGCAAACACGGACCCCTGGACACACCAGAGGTGGGATCAGGTGCCTAGGAGGAGTAAGCATCCCCTGTTGACTGGTCACACCCGCCGTGAGTCCCATATCCTGATCAGGTAAACGGAGTTATCCGCAGTCAAATCAGTGTGCCAAGAACGGCTTAACAATCGGTATGAAACACGTCATACAGCATTTGACCCAATGCGAGGTTGTATTGACGAACTAGATCGTTATAACGACCATAGAATTTGCGAAATGCTGACTTCAATCGAGACTGTTGAAATCCCTGTACCATCAACTTGTTTGTCAGTAGCTTACCTCGATTTAAAAACTGACTATACCCAGAACAATATCTTGCATATCGAATCAGTTGAGATATATAAACACCATATGCAGGTGCTAATGGAATATTGCTACATAAATGTGGAAGGTTGACGATGGAGAAGCTGAAATCATCCCGTTTGTCATACAGTTGAGTTGTCAGTTTGCCGTTAATGTCTACTTTCAATAAAATATCTAAGTATGAAGCAGAAGTGGACGACTCTGTGGTGTCCTTTACTTCGAGCTCACTGGGATATATCAAATCGACATATGAATGAAAGATATCATTGTTAACAGACAAAACGTCATCGATATATCTAGGAAACTGATATCGATATTACGGAGCCACTACGTGCAGAATGATCGCGTAAACGTTTTGCTGTGAATGTCATAATTTTTTTCTTCTAAACATCAGCTTTATAATTTACCGCGCTTTTGCAACTGTGACGTCATACCGTCAACGCTTCATATCTGAAAGCCTGTGGCAGCGATGATATTGGAGTTGTAGCGTAACGGAATATACTGAGCTGACCGGAGCTTGTACAAACTCCGTGCAGTGTCAATTCTCCGGGACTACTTTCCCCTACGAATAATGACACTGTCACAGGCTTTCCAGAATTCTGCAGAAAAACGCAAGTTACTATACGCGTGTGATTCGGTTTTCTAAAGTACCAGATAGGGTGGTCACGTAGGGTTTATTTATTCCAGAATAAGTCGAAATAAATTCTTCTACACTTTGTGTAACGTTTGGAAGGATTAAAAATCGACACTACTGGCCTTGACATTGGACTATAATTTTGAGCGGAGTGTCAGGAACGTAGTGATGATGATGCCAAGGCGTCGGTGGAAACAGGAGGAAAATTTTTATCGTATAAGGGCCACACGTTTGCGTATTGTTGTCATATTGACTGCGTTTCCGTTTACCTGATCAGGATATAGAGCTCACGGCGGGTGTGGCCGGTCAACAGGGGATGCTTACTCCTCCTAGGCACCTGATCCCACCTCTGGTGTGTCCAGGGGTCCGTGTTTGCCCAACTATCTATTTTGTATTGCTTATAGGAGTTATGAGATTGATCACTGTTCGTCTATACAAACCGGCCACTCCATAACTTTCAAAAACGGAATGAACTTCAAAGTAAATTCAACTATGACGTGTAAATCTAAAAATCTACTTTATTGTATGACATGCCCTACATGTGGAGAAAACTATATAGGACAAACAGGAACCAAATTGGCTGACCGTGTTCGTGTACATAAACAACAGATCAGAGATCCTACAATAAGAAACACACCGTGTAGCGGCCACTTTGATTCGTGCGGGGAAGGCAGTTTTTATATTTTCCCATTTTACAAAGTAAAAGAGGAAAATGAACAATTACGCAAAGCCAAGGAAAACTATTTCATAAAACTGTTTAAGCCGAAACTAAACTGTTAATATTTTTACTTCATGTTATTTAACATGTATATTTTACATAGAATGTCTCCTTTGATGTACAGGAATTTAGAGGCGCTTAAAACTTATAGACGGAACTGTTTAATATATGTCTGTATTTTTTTTAAAAGTGCCTAACATTAACATTGTATAATGTTCTGACGTCACAATCATGACTGCATTATGTTTAACGTTGCCCACATAACGTCACGAGGATGGCGTCATAATGGAACTTGTTTACATTGTTTAAAAATCTACTGACGAGCCCGTAGGGCGAAAGCGCTATAGATAAAAGTTTGAGCATTGGATTTTATTTTTTTTTACTTTATTCTACCCCGATACCAAGAAAAAATAATTTATTGAATATATATATATATATATATATATATATATATATATATATATATTAAAAGAAATAGAATAAACAGTACACAAAGTTAAAAATTTAACGCAAGCGCTTTCATTTTATAATCCTCAGGCGTTACATTTTAAAATAGTTTTGAAATGGTTTGACGTCATAAAGGCGTCCTAACATTTCACGTACATATATATATATATATATATATATATATATATATATATATATTTGATATTTGCAGAAATATTAGCAATTTAAAGTAGAATTAATAAGAATATCAAAGGCATTACTGTAAATAATGTAGAAAAAAGATCTCACAATTGGCTGGTGATACCTCACTTTCCTTGATGGCAGTGAAGAATCTCTTGCAGAAACTTTTAAAACGTTAGATTATTTTTCAGAAATATTTGGACTACATATCAAGTATGAAAAAAACACCTCAGGTAATATGGTTAGGTTCCGAAAATATAGTAATGAAACTTTGCTGCCATATTACAGGCTTAGGTGGGATACTACCAGATTTACTTTGTTAGGAATACATTTTGATATACAATTAGATAAGATACCGCAATTGAACTAGGAACCAAAATTAGTGCAGATTAAATATATAATCAAACAATGGAAGAAAAGGTTTGTAACTCCCATAGGAAAAATTACAGTTATTAAGACATTGGTTTTGCCATTACTAAACCATATTTTAATGTCAATCCCAAATCCTTTTGAACTCTACCTTAAGGAGTTAGAAAATATATTTTTCTTGTTTATATGGAATAATAAAACACATAGGGTCAAACAGGAGGTCATTGTTAAAAAAAATATGAAGATGGAGGTTTAAAAATGGTAAACCTAATGACATTCATAGCATCTATGAAATTATTTTGGATAAGATATCTCATGTTTTCAAATAGAGGGATGGAACATTTTAATCCAAACATGGACTTCAGCAAATCAATAAACTGTGGAATTGAATACATTACAACATTCTTAAAAACATTGAAAAATAATTTTTGGATAGATGTATTTAAATCATGGCTTAGATTGCATAACCTTAGTAAAAAGTCTGATGTTGCTGTTGATGCACCTCTTTTTTATGACCCAAATATTCATATTGGTGGAAAACCATTTTATAATAAACAATTGTTTGAATCGGCATCAGACAACTTGATGATATAATCAATGAAAATGGTTCATTTCTTGGTTTTGAATCGTTTTGCAATACTTATCCAAAATACAAAGACTATTTTTAGGGCCCCGCATGAAATGCGGGAAGCCCTATATTAATCACATTGTCCATATGTCTGTCCGTCTGTCTGTCCGTCAACACTTTCTTTGTGACACGATCACTCAAACAGTTTTAATCGTACAATTTTCATATTTTGTACAGAAAGAATTTACAATAAGAGGAAGAAGCCTATGGATTTGGGGGTCAATTCACTATGTCTGTCTGTTTGTATGGCATGATCTTTGTTATTATGAACACTTTCTTTGTGACACAATAACTCAGTTTTCATTGTACAGTTTTCAAATTTTGTACATAAATACTTTACAAGAGGAAACACCTATCGATTTTGGGGTCATGTCAATTTGTCTGTCTGTCTGTATGTCATCATCTTTGTTATAATGAACACTTTCTTTGTGACAATAACTCAAACAGTTTTCATTGCACAGTTTTCGAATTTTGTACAGAAATATTTTACATTAGCATTAGTCTCTCATAAATATGCTTCATGATTCCTTTTTCAAATATTTGAATTCCAATATGTCTTTGAATATTATTAATTCTAACGTATATACCATGCAGCCCCAAACATTGCTATATCAAATACATATGCCACTTCCCTCTAATAACCCTCAGCGGGGCCCTTGCTGACCGTGTCAGTTTTCTAGTTAAAGAATATAATAGCATTATTCATGCTGTTGATACTTGGGCTAAAAATTGTGGATGTGACAAAACTATCAAAAACCTTACAAATCCATTGATTATGTCAAATATATATACAATGTTGAAATGCAACAAATCAAAACTTTTTTTATGAAATTATAAATCAAAATACCTCAATCACATCATGCAAAAAACAAATAGAGTCAGTGTGTACAAGATATTACAAAAAAGGAGTTGCCTTGTTTACCTGATAAAGATATAGGGCTCACGGCGGGTGTAACTGGTCGAAAGGGGAAACTTACTCCTCCTAGGCACCAGATGACATCTTTGGTACCTCCAGGAGTCGGTGTTTGCTCCACTATTATTTCTTGTATTCTTTATAGGCATTATGAAATTGGTCACTGTTCGTCATAATCGACTTGTCATTGAAACTAAATATATATTTAAAAGGAGCGGGAAGCTATAAGTTATTTACCAATATTGTACCGATCGCAGTAGCTCAGTGGTAGAGTATTCGCTTCGTAACCTCGAGGTCGTGAGTTCGAGCCCCGTTTGTGCCATGGCTGTGTCAAACCAAAGACGTAAACATAGGTAGTAATTGCTCCTTCGCCAAACACTCGGCATTTAGAAGTGAGAATCACGTGTCTTATGGATATGACCTTAAAACCATAGGTCTCGTGTCGCAGCAGGTGTTGACACATTAAAGAACCCTTACTGCTGCGGATCTGAACGATAAGCATGGGTAATTCACCTACAACTGGTTAGGTTTCAATATGAGTGAAAAAATTCTCTGCAGGACGTAAAAACAAATAAACAAAGAAACCAATATTGCAAATTTCATTATCCCAGGAATAGGAGTTTGATGTCAGGTGGGCAAAACTTATCATAATGATTATCGTCTTGTCCAAAACTTTAACTTTGCCCATTACTTTTTAATGGTGAGTGATATTGTCCCATATTTCGTATACTGGTGTCAGTGCGTCCGTCCCACTTCAATTTGTGGACGCAACTCCTCCGAAACTGCTCTGTGGATTTTGTTCAAATTGTGTAGGATTGTTTGTCAACATGTGTAGTTGATCACATTGCGCATTCATTTGATTCAACAAATTGTACAGGAATTAAGGCACTTTGTTGAAGTTGTACATACCACACCATAGGCATATTTTGTGGACGCAACTCCCCAGAGACCGCTCTACGGGTTTTGTTCAAATTTTGCGAGATTGTTAGTCACAATATGTAGTTGATCAAATATGTAGTACTCCACTGCAATTTTAATTCTCCAGTAACATCGCTCTCAAAAGCACACGGCCTTTCACCTCTGGTCGACGCGGGTTCGAATCCCAGTTTACTTGCGGGAGGTTGGTGGTCTCTTCCCAGGTACCTTGTATTTGGGTTCTCTCTTCCACCAATAAAAAAGTGGGCGCCACCATATAACTTAAAAAAATTTTGAGTATGGAGGGAAACATCAATCAATCAATCAATTAATTCTCCAAACTGTTTTTGCAGCGGCGGGGGACATGCATGTATGGCTACGCGTAGCAATGTTGTATAGATATTTTTTATGGCAGGACCTTTTATTTCGTAACATGATTGATCTTTGACCTTAACCTTGGAGGCTGACTCAAATTTGAAAACTTTGTCCAAAACTTCAACCTTGTTTCTAAGTTTGGAATTATAAGTGATCTGGCTATCATTTAATTTTACATGTTTACACGCCTTTTCATTGGTTGAATTCTCAACTGAATAAATGGTCGAATCTACTTTCTATTGGAATATTGGGGATTCTTCTGAATGGTCTATTTATTGATCTATTTATAGATTGGAAATCCTGAAAAGAACAACTTAACAACTCTATCGATCCAAATAAATTTATTTAGCTTGTTCTGTGTATATTAAGTTTTTAAATCGAGGTAAGCTACTGACAAACAAGTTGATGGTACAGGGGTTTCAATAGTGTCGATTGAAGTCAGTATTTCGCAAATTCTATGGTCGTTATAACGATCTAGTTCGTCAATACAACCTATCATTGGGTGAAATGCTGTCTGACGTGTATCATACCGATTGTTAAACCGTTCTTGGCACACTGATTTTGATTGCGGATAACTCCGTTTACCTTATTAGGATATAGAGCTCACGGTGGGTGTGACCGGTCAACAGGGGATGCTTACTCCTCCTAGGCACCTGATCCCACCTCTGGTGTGTCCAGGGGTCCGCGTTTGCCCAATTATTTATTTTGTATTGCTTGTAGCAGTTTGATCACTTTTCGTTATCTTCACCTTTTATTAAAAAAAAATTAACATATTAAAAATAAATGATAAATAAACAATTGATTATACAAAATAAAATAAATATAACTATTTGAAGGAAAAACATAACCCACGCGCGTACACGTCTGCTTATGCAATTTCTGAAAAAGGATTCCAAGGGAGGAAATTTCGATATTGGTACTTTCGATGAGATTTTTCAAGACAGACCTGAATGTGAAGTTATGAAATCTGATTTTGATGAAGAAACTCTTGTTTTTCTGTTTAATAACTTTGATGATAAGGATAAAAATTGTCAGCATATTTGTGAAATAATAAATGCTTCTACATCCAATGATGAGGCGCTTAGAGAATTGACCAAGGCACTAGAAACTGAACATAACCCCCGTCATAGTTTACAATCCAAGATTCAAAACAATCTCTGAGGAGGAATTAAAGGGAATCGAGAGTGGTTGTCAATCCAAGGGTACGAAAATCAAAACAAAGTGGTGTGTCAAGATTTTCCAAGGTAACGTGATACAAACAAATTTACTCATATATATAAAAACATAAAAAAGATGAATAATTGAATAGCAGCACTAATAACAAACACTGTACAATGTATGCACTCGTTAAAATAAATGAAATAAAAAAGCCTCTGTCTGTCTCGCTAACGAATACTTAAAGAATAGTTAAACATATAAAACAACTGAGAGAACATCCCAGACTAAAGAATTCAAAATTAATTTCCAGATTGGAGCATGGAAAAGTTTAATACTGACAATAACCTGCATAAAGTAGAAAAAGAGGAACTCTGTGGCCTGTTGAGACACTTCTATGTCCAACCTAAAGTACACCACAAGAAGGGCGAACAACCTCAAGAGACAAACGTATCACAAACACACACTAAAATCGATAAGATCAGCTCTCAACAGACATCTGAATGATATTGGTCAAGATTTTGACATTGTTAGAGATAGTATGGTATGACCTTTCGGTCCATTATGTGTCACGGGGGCTTGAGTTTCATCAACAGCTGATGACAAACTCATTTGAGTTTTTATATGATGAGATTGACAGAGATTATGTGGTGATTTCCCATGAAACCAAGCAAAAGAATTGGCAGGGTGGTCTCTACACATCTGATGCTCCACGAGATAAGCGAATGTACTCAACAGGGGATGACAATTCTCCAATTCGCACCCTACGACAACTTTTTCATGTCACTGACCCGAATGCCACATCATTATTCAATCACTGTTCCAAAGCTGCAATGGCGTCTCCACAATCAGAGAAAGTGTGGTTCACAGTAAACCTGTCAAAGCGTACCAGTTTTCAAAATTCATGTCTGAAATATCTAGAAATTCTGGATGCTCTCAAAATTACACCGCACACTGCCTCAGAACGACTGTAATTCAAACCCTTAACGACGATGGTTTTGAACTCCTACATATTATGTTCATGAGTGGGCACCGGAAAGAGGCGTCCGTACGCAGTTATAACAGGGATTGCAGTGACCATCAAAAGTCATACATTAGTACTTCACTAGCAAAACTTGCAAGATCCTCTGCAACACTCATTCGTCCCACTGGAAACCGTAGAAACCCTCAAAAGAACCCCCTTGCCTGGTCTCTGATCGCATGACACATCATGCACATGTCCCACGCTTACCGTTCGTACCGACATCGAACATTGAGGTGAATGCCAGTTCCACTCAACAAAGTTCCAGCAATTTTCTATGCACAGGATTCATCTCTAACTCATGCTTTCAAAGTTGCACCTTTCTTTCTTTTTTTAATTTTTTTTTTGTAAACAATCTGTATATATCATAATACATGTTCAATATATGCATACCAAGGATCATGTAGGAATACAGACAAGTTTTTTTATATGTGAGAGAGACACACACACAGAGAGAGAGAGAGAGAGAGAGAGAGAGAGAGAGAGAGAGAGAGAGAGAGAGAGAGTTAAGGAAAGATCATGTTCCAACTGTTCCACTGGGTATCAAATTTTTCGCTATCACCATTTTTGTAAAATATGAATTTTTGTGTTTCATAAAAGAGTTTTAAGTAGGATATTGCAAAACGAATGTTCCATGATTTCTCAGTACATCTTGCTGTATAAATATAGTATTTCAACCAAAGGATAAGAGTATTTTGCATACAAAGTTTTTTACCAGGAGAACCTAAAATAAAATATTTTTTGGTAAAAGTTTGTTTTATCTTCTATGTAAAGTTGAAACTCAGTATGTGTTCTATTGTCTCTTCCTCTCTGTGACAAAACATACACATTTTACAATTTACTTTTTTAATTTTGAATAAAAACGAATTTGTTGCTAAAATTCTGTTATTTATTCTATATTGAAACCGTTGGAGTTTGCAGTTTTTAGTTATTTTAAAAGATAGTATATTGAAAATTTTCCATTCTCTGTTATCAATATCCAAAAGCTGACTCCATCGTATTGTACCTGCAGTCACTGAAGAGTTTTTGTTTAAAAATTCATAAAAAAAACCTTTGACTTTCTACACTTCAGTACATTGTATATGTTTTTTCTAATAAAAGGATTTGGTAATCTTTTAAAGTTAGTGTCTGTACCTGACTGCTTAATCCAAATTTAATCCAAATTTTTATAGCATGAATAATATTTACATATTCCAAGAAGTTAATTTTTACATTCTGATAAGTAGCACTACAAGTTTCATAGCTAAAAAAAGTACCGTCTTCCTCAACAACATCATTAATATGTCTGATATTATTGTCGAATAAATGTTTATTAAAATACATTTTCTTGCTAATATGGATCATAGGGTTGTAAAACAAAGGTGAATCTGCAGTAACATTATACTAAGTACAAGTGTTCTGTAATTCGATCCAGGCCTTGAATACATCCATCCAAAATCTATTTTTTAATGACATTAAAAGTAGATCAGTGTATTCAATCTCACAGGATGTGAATTTATTTAGGTTAAAATTTGATATGAAATTACTCAACCCCGTATTTGTAGAGATAATATGTCTTACCCAAAACAATTTCATTGAAGCTATAAATGATTTTAGATTTTTCATTTTTAGACCACCATCCACATATTTCTTGACAACTACATCCTTCTTTACCCTGTGGGTTGAACAACCCCACACAAAGGAGAAAAATAACTTTTCTAATTCTTTACAATAGGCAATAGATGGGTTAGGGATGGACATCAGGATATGATTCTACAATGGTAACACTAATGTTTTAATAACTGTTATCTTCCCAATGGGAGTTAAATATATCTTCCCCCCATTGATTTAGCATAGATTTGATTTTTACTAATTTTGGATCATAATTTAATATAGGTATATTTTGCAAGTCGACATTAAAATGTATTCCTGGTCAAGTGAATTTAGTAATACTCCAATTAAATTTACCGTTGGTAAAAAGAACATCGTTACTGTATCTTTTTGAGCCAATCCATACTGTTTCAGTTTTTGTGTAATTCATACATACATGTAGTCCAGACATTTCTGAGAAAGCATGTAAAGTTTTAAGAGTTTCTGGAAGACTTTCTTCACTACCATCAAGAATAATTGATGGGTCATCAGCAAGTTGTGAAATTTTTTTCTTCACATTACCAACCGTTATGCCTTTAATTTTTTTGTTTGTTCTTATTTTTATTGCCAAAATCTCTGCACATATCACAAATATAAACGGAGATAAAGGATCCCCTTGTCTACAACCTCTTTGAATATCAAAGACTTCAGATAGGTTGCCACCTTGGTTAATTGTTGATGTTATATCATTTGTGTAGAAGAATTTAACCCATGTTCTAATGGAAGGACCAAAGTTGAAGAAGTTTACAAGTTTTTTTTAAAATTCCATGATAAAGTATCAAAGGCTTTTTCAAAATCAATAAGTAATAAAAGACCAGGGATATCTTCTTCTTCTTCAGTATAATGTATTATATCATATATCAATCTTGTATTTTCGCCTATATACCTGTTGGATATGAATCCTGTTTGATCTGGGTCTATTATTTTGTCTAAATATTTTTAAATCTAGCTGCAATATTTTCCGATGCAATTTTATAGACTGTTTAGCAATGAATTGGTCGTCAGTTTTTTAGATAATGTTTTGGTTTATCTCCCTTTGGTAACAGTGTGATTACCCCATGCCTTTGTGTGATGGACAACATATTATTTCTATATCCATAATTAACAGATCTAACAACATATACACCGATATATTTCCAAAAAACTTTGAAAAAACTGTAGAAAAACCATCAGATCATGGTGATTTATTTGATTTCATATTAAAGAGTGTCTTTGATGCCTCAGGTAGAATAATTCCCCCCTCCAAGCTTTTAGACTCCCCTTCTGAAAGTCTAGGAATATTGTCATATGCTAGCTCAATATTTTTTATCTAAATCTGCATTATCTAGATTGTTTTTATATAAATTTTCATCAAAAGATTTTGTTTCAATCAGAATTTTGACTGATCGCGGATCATATCACCATTATCCATTTCCAACTTCGGAATTATCTTACTTGTAAAATTTCTTGATTCGAGTTGACAAAAATAGCTTGATGGTTTTTCCCCTTCCTCTACTCATTTAGCTCTACTTCTGATATAATTCCCTTGTAATTTATGCTTTCGATTTTTTTTTCAAGCTCTTGTTTTTTATTATATAACTCATTTATATTGCCTTCAGAAATATTTTCCTCAATACTTTTTATTTCTTTCATTAACTCCTGCTCTTCTTTGTGGGTTTTCTTTTTGATATAAGAAGAATAAGAAATACTCTTACCTCTTATTTCAAATAGCAAGGTTTCAAGGAATAACTGATCATTGATAGTGAAGAAAATGTTTTCATCTGGAAGTCTGTGTAAATTATCCATGTTGTATACTGGGACTGCATATTGTTTTTTAAACCTGTGCAATTTTATTTCTAATGCTTTCTAAATAAACATCATCATAAAGTAGGGAGTTGTTGAATTTCCGAAGCCCCCTTCCTTTTTTGAATTGATTGAAAGTTAATGACAAAGATATTGCAGAGTGGTCTGATCTGTAACTAAATTCCATATTGCAAGTATTTAATCTTGACAGTAAAGATCCAGATAGTAAAAAAAATCTAGTCTACTTTGTTTAAGTGGGGATCTTTTCCGCCATGAATATCTACGAAGATTTTCATGTATCTCTCTAAAGGGGTCTACATAACCATGCGACTCTATCATTTCTAATATTTTGTTTCTCTTCGCACCATATTATATTGTTACAGTTCATATCATCAATATGTGTCTGTGCAGTTTAAAAAAAACTGTGGGGTGTCATTGTTTGGACCATATATGTCGCATAGCAATACTTCGTGATCCTCTATTAACATTTTAAGTAGCAAGTAGTTTCCACCTACATCTCCTTTTTCGGTTAGAACCTTGAAATCAAAATTATTATTCATAAGGACAGCAACACCCCTCGAGTTTGAAGCATACGAACTGAAGAAGCATTGCAATCCCCATAGATTTCTGATATCATTTTCAATTTCGTTTGAAAAATGTGTGGCCAGTAAGCAATAAATATTGAAATTCAAAGATCGTAAATAATTAAAAACATCTTTACGTTTTGCAACATTTCCCAGACCTTGACAATTTACTGAAAGTAACTTAACCATTTGAGTTTTGAAGTAATGTAAATGCTAAATATACGATACCCACCAGAACCATGTCTCCTGTCCATTGAAATAGAAAAAGGAAAGACAGAAAAGAAAGGAAAGAAAAGCTGAGAAGATATATAAATATACAAAAAAAAAAAAACAGTTCAAAAAATGCCAAGTGAAGCCTTAGCAATGTCCTGGGCCTCATTTCATTGCATGCCAGTCAACGCCCATAACCGGAAGTTCATAATGACAAAAAATAGTTAAACCAAAATATGTTCATGATAGAGAATTTGGTTTCCTGGAATAGGTATAGTCACGGTCATTTCTTCCTCTTTCTGATTTTCTCGTCTATATTGTCCAGTAGATCAAACTTCATTCTGATGCCATCTTTCTCACCGTAGACACTACCATTAAAGTACCAAGCATTGTCGATTTGCGAATGTCCCTTCAGTTTCTTAATCAGCTGAGCATTCAGTTTTGCAACATCATCTGATAACTAACAATGTCCATTAGATTTTTTTTAAAGGCAGATCTTTTACGCATTACGCTGGATTTTGCCATATTAAGTTGCACCTTTCAGTTCACAGGGAACCCGTTTGTGAGTCAAAGGTAAACAATTCGTGGAAGCCGCCATTTCCTATTTTCAGTTGATGTTTTCATAAATTGCTACGCCAATTTCGAAGCGTCATATAATGTAGTTCAAGAGTAAATCTTTAATTGAACTTAAAAGCATGTTTTATTATTCAAACTCAATGTTTTACATATTTAAATGATAAGGAATGAATATATTATCTTTTCGGTGGATGGAGGGATTCCACGAAAAAAGAGAGGGAAAACTCCGCGCGCAATGATGCAGTTTTCCGTCTTTTTTGTATATCATATAATATATTCATTCCTTAACTCATATTTCACATATGTATTCCCTGTTGCAAAAACATTCTTTTGGTAGTAGAGGTTTTGACTTTGTAACCTTAACCCTGAATGGATTTTGACCTATTTGTAAGAAAAGTAACCTACGCAAGATCTTCTGAGCTGTATAAGTTGTGACTGTCGTGATATTTGTATTTATTATACTTTCATGTAAAATACTCGAATCTGATTGGTCGAGAAGCATTTGAAAAAACATATTGTTACCCTCTGAGAACAGAAAGCACGCGCCCCAGGGTGATAATATCTAGCAACGGGTAACAGTACTTGACAACGGGTGATATTATAAAAAAATACCACGTGCGTCAAATTTATGCGCGTACGGTTCGCCGTAGATTGTTAGACGACGTCATTTGAGCGTTTGTAATAAACGGGAATACCCGCATCGATATACGAAATGTCGCATAACCGTGATTGATCAAATATCAACAGACGTAAGTTTTTCTGCTTTCCTGTTTACATAACATTCAGTATGATAAAACAAATATTGCATGTAGTTGAGGGTAACATTGAAATTTTCACCCCGAGAAAACCATTGTCAACCGAGGCGTGGCTTGGTTGCAAAACCTTTCATTTGAACAGGCCGTGGTAGTTCACTTTGTAACCGGGAGTTCCTGAGTTCAAGCCACGATTGTGCCATGACCGCGTCAACACTAAGATGTAGAACAAAATAGTAATTGATTGCTCCTTCGCAAAATATTCGACATTTAGAAGTGAAATCACAAGTCGTTCGGATACCACATTAAAAAAGAGGTTCCGTGTCGCGGCAGATCTACGTGCAACACAGAAAACAAGGTTTTTTCTGTTTGGGAGTCGGGTGTCAAAACTGCATTTTGACCGACTACAATTTATTTGAACCACTCTAATCACACATTTTCAAAATATTATATTCCACCAAAGACATTAATATCCTACTTTGACCCCCCATGTGCTTACTTCTTTCTGAACACCAGATCGATATCCTCATTTACAAGGCACGTAGTACTCGTCGTTTTTCAATGTTAGGAGTGACAATCTTTGATGTGAAATTTTAATTGATAAGTCCAAAATATTCCACACTAGTCTAAATTTTCGATCCTGTCATAGGCGAGAAATCACCCGATGACCTGTACCGGTAAATGTCCTAGTAAATAAATACGTGAAATCGAGAGAATGATGACGTATATCTCTGTTATTTTAAGAACCTGTGGCTTACAATTTGACATGCATGTAGTTAAAACGTTATTCTATTCCAGGAGACACATATCGCACCTAGTTTCTGATATTTAGGCATTTGATGCGAGTGGGTATTTTTTTTTTATCTGGGTCAGAGTTAGACCCCTTTCTATATTGATGGTATCACAGATTTCGGGTCCAAAACGGTCTTAACCACTGTGGATGATACTTACTCCTCCTAGGTACCTGATCCAACCACTCGTATATTCAGAGCCCCGTGTTTGCCTAACTCTCCATTTTGTATTGCTTATAGGAGTTATGAGATTGAACACTGTTCGTTATCTTCACCTTTTCATAGATACTTGACTTAGAATTATTTGCAAGAAACTCTGATACATTTCATCGATTAGGATTCTGTGCAGTGTGATAATATTTTGTATGAATAAATATATACATGTAATATTACATGAAATTTCGTTATCTTCACCTTTAATTCTGGATTCTTTCATGTCTATTTACCTGCTTTAGCTCTAACATTTCAGACTCAATTGTTGAATGAGTTTGAAAGATGTATTCACCGTGTGCGGAATCCGCTACTTTTGTCGTATGAAACTTGTGTGATC
Organism: Ostrea edulis; assembly: GCF_947568905.1. NCBI lineage: Eukaryota > Metazoa > Mollusca > Bivalvia > Ostreida > Ostreidae > Ostrea > Ostrea edulis. The sequence continues at coordinate 9,412,101 of NC_079166.1, forward strand.
GTTTATGACCATTAATTTCTTGTACCTTTTCAGGCTTTTGTCACAAAGCTCGTCTGCTCACATGCTGTTTGCCTAACATGCATTGGAAATATAATCAGAGACAATGAATGCTACGAACAATGCACACCAGTGACAGGCCTATGCTCCAATAATATCCCGATAACAGTTTATAAGACAGTACTTCACGGATCGTTTTCTAATGGACATCAGGTATTTGATATATGTATTTAAATTAGTCCAACGTGGTCATATTAACTTTAACTTCTGAAATAGCATTCTGAGTTAGATAAACATATTCCCAGCATTTATAAATTCTTCTTTCCCGATCATGTTTCCTCCTGTTTAATAATAAACACGCACGCAGAAAAACCGAATACTTACATACACAATGATAGTGTTGTAGGTTTTTCCTCTCAATTTTACATACGTTAAATGCACACTTCCAGGACATTATAAAATAAAAGTATGAATGAATTATCCGTGCTTGTATTTGCGGTATTAAAATGGAACGAATTATGTACTAGTCGGTGGAAAATGTATTTTGTACCATAATTGATATACAATTAAACATATATTTTCAACAATAACTGCACTTTAGCTCACCTGAACTATAAGCTGAAGCACATTTTCCTGATCACATGTTGTCCGTCAGTCCGATTGTCTGTCCGTAAAATTTACACATTCGTGATTTTCTCTCCGGAATTTCTAGACCAATTTCAACAAAACATGTCATAGAATATGATTGGGTGAAGGGAATTCAATATGGGTCAAATGTTGATTCACACACCTTTCGAAGGGGGAATATGTAAGAAATAGTGAAAATATTGTGGTATATTGTCAACAATTTTCTAATAATCACTTGCCCAGAAAAAGACAGAACTTATGTTTTCTTCACGAAGGTAAATTCAAAATGTTCAAATCATGGCCATGTAACACTGAGTTTGTAGACACTCTACAGGCCATAATTCTTATTTGACTGATTTAATAATACACATGTAGCTTTGTTATTAAGAACGAAATTAGGACCAAAGGGTCATGACCACTACGGAATTTCATAGGAAAAGCTTGCAAAGGCGTGTATTCCGTGTTGCGGAGCTCTTGTTAGATGTAGTTTTTGGTGAGCAGAATTTGGGGAAACACACCGAAATGGTTTGTGTATGCAGAGAGGTATGGTGGCTTGTTTGTCCCATTTTACATTTTGTTGTCTTTTCGTTATTTCGAGGCGAAAGACGACAATTAGCGACTTTTCGTCCTGAAATAACGAAAAGACGATCAAACGAAAAGTCGAAAAGACGACAAAATGCATGAGAAAAGATGACAAATAAAGTCCACAAATCAACGACCTATTTTGTATTTTCGTTTGGCGTTTTGTCGTCTTTTCGAGGCGAAAAGACATATTGACAGAATGGAATACACACAGAACATGGTATATATAAAACACATTCAGTTCTTGCAAATTACAGGTACATATGCATATTAAGTTATATGCGCGGATCTTGATTTTTTTTTGGCATTGGGGGGGGGGGGGGTCCAAATGTAATACCTCATTTTCTTAATACGTCGGGACACCTCCCCCGGACCTCCTCTAGATCCCCGTATGGGTAACTATAAACGTCGGAGTTGTTTTATTTTTAAGCCCACTTTGAAGTTGTAACTAAATTTGTGTTGCAAAATCTGCTCAAATGAATCTAGCGTATGAATATCAAAATAGCACGTGTAGCACGTGTAGCTCGCAGCTGCAATTCTCAAAGGAAATTCACGTGCAGTGTTGAAACGGTGCACATATTATCTCTCAGAGAATTCTTGGTGTCCTGCTCAAAGACCTTGAGTACCAAGAGAAGGTCACAATTTGAAGCACCGATGGCGATGACGTCTCCATATGATTGAAAGTTACCATATATCTGAATTACAATCATAGCCTCAAATTTGGAAGCAAACAGCACAATGTGACTGGGGTTTTGCTAAAACGCGGAACGGAAAACGAAACGGAAGACGGGACGGAAAACAGAAAATATTGTGTATGCAATAATGTCATGAGGAGGTCGGCATTTTGCAAAATAATTTTTTTATCATGAACAAGGGAAGCAGAAAATACAGAGAGAGCGGGAAGTCATCCACAGAATCGACCGTTTTATATACTTCATGCTAATGCATATGTATTTTAAAATCATTAACTTACCATGAAAAATATTGATAACGAAAACAAATAAAATAGGTAATCATACTGAAAAAGACTTGGATTTTCAAATATTATATCCAATGATCCCCCCCCCCCCCAAAAAAAAACCCCAACAACATTGTAAAAGATAATATCATTTTTGCAACAATGTTCCCCAAACACAGCCTGGACTTGCTTTTATTCATTTAGTTCAACACCTGGTATAATACACGTATGTATCGATGTATCACATCAAATTTTAAAGTTCTTTCATTCTCTACCCATAGGTATCGCTGCTTGCTAACACATCTGTCAATGCCGACATTTCAAAATTCTTGTAAACCGCTTTGTAAATTTTATACAAACGTAAAACTTATTCAATTTATCATACAGAATTTTAAGATGAAATTGTTTTACCGCTTCTAAGCAAATTCCCAAAATTTTGATTTTAATCATAACACAGTATTTTCTTCCGATTTTGGTGTTATCTTAGCTACATCAATCATTCTAATTCTTAAATTCTGTTCCGTTTTCCGTTCCGCTTGGTCTTCCGTTCCATTTTCCTTTCCGCGTTTTAGCAACACCCGGTAGGTAGGGACCACAATTGGGGAGCAAAGTTTTACATAGAAATACATAGAAAAAATCTTTAAAAATTTTCCTCTCAAGAAGCACTTAGCCAGAAGAGCTGATATTTACATGAATGCTTCCTTGCACAGTGCAGATTGAAGTTTGTTCAAGCCATGACCTATGGTGGTAGGTTAGGGCCACAATAGGGGATCAAAGTTTTACATAGAAATATAAAGGGAAAATCTTTTAAAAAATTCTTCTCAAGAACCATTGGGCTAAATAAGTTGACATCTGCATGAAAGCTTTCTGACATAGTGCAGATTCAAGTTTGTAAAAAGCATGGCCTCCAGGGGTAGGTTGAGGCCACAATAGGGACTAAGGTTTTACATGCAAATATATATGGAAAGTCTTCAGATATGGGTCAAGGTGACCCAGGTGAGCGATGTGGCCCATGGACCTCTTGTTTCCATGTATATTTATATAGAATACATTGCATTATAGCTCGAATTTTATGTTTTTATTCACAAAAGTTACGCGTTTATTTGTGAAAGGTATGCATTATAACGTGAAAGGTTTGCAATATAACACGACATGTATGTGTTGTTTATTCGCGGAAATTTCATTTTATAACGTAAAAAAAACTTTTTAAGCTACAAAATTACCTCAACGGGCTTTCCTATACAATAACGCTAACATCGCAAATGTATAAAACATTCTAGAATTTTTGGAAATTTAAACGAAAATGCGGAGACAGTTTTTCTTCTATGCATATGCATGCAAATATTTGCAATACACATGTCAATATCTTCTAATAAACGCCGATAAGTCATCTACCATTTATCTACAGACAGAATGGAAATGGGGAAACAAAAAGGGTAGTTTTAAACGTTAATTCACACTCACTTCATGCATTTAGATGAATCAGCATAAGTAATGTTATACCCTCTCTTTATCTGGGGCAATACTGTAATATACCGGAGATGTGTCCTTTATCCTGATAACTTCATAACCTCTCTGTAGTGAAAGTTTACAATCAACACGTTAAGGGGCCGTGTAGTAAATATTTATGATTCAATATTCACTATTGAATATAAAGTTGCATTACTGGTCAAAATCCTGACAATTATTTATAAAATGTTATCATTGAGAACTACCTTACCGTTCATTAATGATAAAATTGTAGATTTATGATATTTTTAGAATCATTGTTAACAAGAAATAGAAGGTTGCATAAAAATGGCAAGGGCAATCAATGGTAAAGAAAACCAAAATCTTTCGAGCAAACGCCGGTATTACAAATTCACAACTCCTATAACCATGACCAAAATCCCCCTATAATTGAAAAAAGGAAGAGGTAAAATATATATTGTAATTTAGGAAAAATTAAAAAGCCCGTCAAATATGCATGCAAGATGGATAAACCTGCTCATCCCACTGAGAGATAAACTTCATTTCATTGGTGAGCTTTTCAAAATAGGGAATGGTTGGTTCGCTTTCTTATTCGGTCTCATATTTTGCCTTAAATTTCCAAGTCTGCTCTGGGACATTTCTCAATATTTCTGGGTCCGCTTTGGATCAACCAGAACTGAAGCAGATGCGTATTCGAACAGTGAGCCCTTGATTTGGCTTGTGTCAGTTTTTTGTTAGGATTGACCTCATCCGACTAGATACAATGATGTAGTGTACTGCAGGACTCGGTTGCACGGAGTTTAGTTAACTTTAACTAACAGTTAACTTGTCTTTAAATCTTGCATTTATATAACGTTAACTAGACGTTAACTGTCAGTTAAAGTTAACTAACTATTGTGCAACTGGGTCCAGGACATTATATAAACTAATGTTTTACTTATGAACTTAGCATTGCCACTTCCTCACAAGCTTCCTCCGTATACCAAAGCATATTGTTCTTGGATTTGCTTAACAAAGACATCTTTTTTTCTTCTTAGAAAAACAAAGATTGCAACAAACCTGATTACAAAGGTAAATCTCTCTCTTTTCTTTCTTTCTCTCGAATTGATATCTATTGGGAAAAGTTTATATTGTACTCTTACTCGGACCATTACCAGCTTAGTCATTGGGATGTACCTACTCTCAATTTAGATCACATTAATTTCTACCACTTGTAGTATATATGTTAAGACAAACTTCGCATTACTTTGAAACACATCTAAGTTTGTAATAGTATCATGTAAATAAAACTTTGAATGTTAAGAATATAAAACACCACGTTCTGTACTGGTTATTCTGTTGTAGCTCAAGGTAAATGGCACATTTCATTCTCCCTTTGATATTTCCATCTTGGCACTGTTACATACCCATCAAACACATTGTAATATGAGATCTTATTAAATATCACATTCCCCATCACTTGTTTTAACCAGCCTCAAGTTGTTTCATAAATGATAACTCACAAGAGAGGCAATACAGCAATACAGATAAGGACAATCTAATACCAAATCCACCAACGTGTTCTCGTTTTTCTTTCAGCTATAGTTCAGTTGGACATGTCATGTCATTACTGAAAGGTGAAGATAGCGAACAGTGATCAATCTCAAAACTCCTATAAGCAATACAAAATAGATACAATATAGTTGGGCTAACACGGACCCCTGGACACACCAGAGGTAGGATGGGGTGTCTAGGATGAATAAGCATCCCCAGTCGACCGATCACATCCCCCGTGAGCCCTATATCCTGATCAGGTAAACGAAGTTATCCGTAGTCAAAATCAGTGTGCCAAGAACGGCTTAACAATCGATATAAAAAAGCGGACAGCATTTCACCCGATCTAGATCTTTATAACGACCATAGAATTTGCGAAATGCTGACTTTAATCAAGACTGTTGAAACCCCTGTACTATCAACTTGTTTGTCAGTAGTTTGCCTCGATTTAAAAACTGGCCATACGCAGAGCAAGCTCTTACGTATCGAATCAGTTGAGAGATATAAACACCATATGCAGGTGATAATGGGATATTTCTAAATAAATATGGGAAGTTGACGATAGAAAAGCTGAAATCATCCCGTTTGTCATTCAGTTGAGTTGTCAGTTTGCCGTTAATGTCTACTTTCAATAAGATATATAAGTATGAAGCAGAAGTTGACGACTTTGTGATGTTTTTAATATCGAGCTCATGGGGATATATCGAATCGACATATGAATGAAAGTTATTATTGTTAATAGACAAAACTTTGTCGATATATCTAACTTTGGAATTGAAGGTCACAGCAAGATATTTTTTTTCTTGCATAGATGTTTTTGAATAAGTTCTGCTTCATATGAATATAAAACAGGCCAGCAAACAAGGAGCACGGTTCGTACCCTTGTGAATTCCAACAGACTGTTGAAAGACCTGCTCACCAAATACCACGAACATATTGTCAATGAGGAACTCTAGCATATTTTTTATTTCAACATCAGAGTACTTGTGCGTGGAATCAGAATGGTGTTTTACAAAGTAACTTTTTGGATGACTGATCATTAGATATGAATATTTCCATTTTCCATTTTTGTTGAAGAAGCAACTGTCTATGATGTCAAAAAGTCTAGTCTTTAATATTGGTAATGTTGATATAGTTCAAAACGATGACCTGAAGTCACTTATTTCAAAAGATCCAGAATTGAGAGAGTCCCGATCTTTCAATTGGTCATATCAGACGATTAGCTAAATATGAAGAACTTAACACCTTGTAAAAAAAATTGAAAATAACGGAGGGATATCAAAATTTCATATTGGAAACATTAAAACAAAAAACGCCTACGAAGCACCAACTATCAGTCTGTCTTTAATAAAGCAAAGTGAAGAAAGAACTAGATAGGTTACATGAGGAATATGAATTAGTTCCCGCTGATAAAACTTGCAACAACATATTTTTGTAAGGCGCATTTTAAACTAACTTAGCATTAATTCCATATACACTTCAAGTTCCCTTTTTAAAGATGAAATTCTTTCAAAAATGTTTCAGTTTTAAACATATATTAAATCCCAGACAATGGAATAAATCAATGAAAAAATGAAGATAACGAAAAGTGATCAATGACATATAGAATACAAACTTAAAAGCAGGGGAAAAAACGACCCTTGGACACACCAGGAGTTAAATCTGGTGTCTAAGAGGAGTGTGCTTCTCCGGTTTAGCGGTCACACCCACCGTGAACCCTTTATCTTAATCAGGTTAACGAAGTAATCAGTAGTCAAAATCTTCATGTAAAGAACAGCCTAACAATGAAACATGCCAGACAACATTCGACTTGACGACAGGTTGTATTTGCAATTGAGATCATTATGACGACCATAGAATGTTCGAAATGCGGACTTCAAACTGTTGAAATCCTTGTAATTTGAACTTGATAATCAGCAGCTTGTCTTTATTTAAGAATTAATCATACGCAGATCAAGCTCTCGCGTATCAAATCAGTTGATAATAGAATATGAGTTACCGTAACTATGATGGATTCGAAAACTATGCAAAAACCCTCATGAAGACACATTGTAGGATCTAGTAAATGTTCTATCAAACTATATCTTTACCCCTTACGAAAAAAGATCAACTGCTGTGACGGAGAAACTTCAAATTACGGTGTTGTAACATATGTTAGAAGTGGTGAAAAAAATGTGGATTCTGAAACATCACGAAGGATGTTTAGTAAATTTGGAATCTTAAAACGTTTCCCAAATATATACGAGTTTTAAATATTTTGCACAACCATTCCTAGCGATAAATTGCGGATACTTTCATATACTGTGTTCAGACATTACAAAAGAAAAACTTTTTGTTAAGGGCAAAGGATACCAACAATGTTTTATAATTTTGTAAAACTATTTATCAATGTTTTTATTGTTGCTAAAAACTCATGTTTACCACAAACTTTTCCTATGCACGCAACGTTATTTTTGCATTAGTTATAAGGGTTTTGCTTTGTTCACACATCTTTACTAGATAATTCAATGGGGAAAGATTGCACAAAAACTGAAATCCGTCGAAAAACATCTGTTTACGCGACTGAAACTTTTTTTTATCCCCATAGGCTCCTTGGTCAAGGATATTGCACTATAACATATATGTAAACAATGCCGGAAAGAACCAGAGCCACGAAGTACTAAAATTGACCTTTTCGCCAAAATGAATGAGACTTTCACAGTTGATGCTCTAGGATTTATAGGTTATAGAACAATTTATTTTACAACTATATCTTTTCTAGTTTTCGTTTTACAGTCGTTTAAACTTTGTGTTGTTTTTCAGCAGAAAAGCTATATAACGTCATGCTGTTGACGTTATGAGAATCACAGTGTAATACACAAAAAATGGACGCATAGGTTAATATATATTCTTTGGGCTTATTCTGGTTGTAAATCACAACTAATAAAATACTAGGAACTTGTATATTTTCCATCACGATGTTTAAATTTGTGATATATCCCCCCTCCCCACTACATAACACTTTACAATTTTTTCCCGCTGTATTGGACATAATTTAAAAAATCGTGATCAAAAATTAAAATTTCTTGCAGTGAAAGGACCACAGCAAAAAGTATTGGTTTACCGTCTATCTCAAAGACGAGTTTATATTTTCAAGTTGCATTTATATCTATTCGTATCAATTTCCATTAAAATTGATATTAATTGACGATAAAAAAAAAGAGAGACAACTGTATAATTTTGGTTAAACTTGAGTAATTATAGTAACTAATTAGAAAATGGATTTTTTGAACATCCACCTCGTAAACTATTTTTTTTAAAATAAAACACGGTGGACCTTTAAAATTATCGGCACCTCTGAAGTCTTAATTTTCTGAGCGAGGTAGACCTTTAAGTCCACGGAGGATCTAAGTGGATATCTGACATCTGTGTCTCCTTTGTGCCACCGTGCACCTTCGTGTGATAAAAAAAGATAATAAATACTAAGTGAAATATTAGTGGGTGAAAATTAAAACGTATAAAACGGCGACTTGTATATATCCATATCATTTAATGATATATATTATTGTAAATTTGAAATAGTAATTTAATTTTAAAAAATGCACCTTCACTGTCTGTCTTTAAAGAATCATCATACTGATTTGATAACTTACTTAAATTGTTTACATGTTGGAGTTTGCTATTCGAAACAATTCATCTTAGTTACTCTTAACTTATGACGTTCGTTATATATTAGTTTTTCACGTTTATATGTTTGAAGCAGATAAATTGTTTTTAAAACCCCCAGAAATAGAGTGGACAGTGTCGCTAAATGGATTTTAATTATCTCTAAGTAGAAACCTCAACATGTTTGTAAATCGGGATTATTTCTTGTATATAGATATATCAAGATATTGATACATATCCGTATACAGACTTCCCCGCAGACGTTCACACCTAAATTCTCGACATCCCGTACACAAACACCTGTACGTGTTAGTCGGCACATTGTTTCACAGCACGAGCAGCACGAGTTCGCCAAATAAGAGACTTTCAGGATCATTTGACTTTAAAAATGAACAAACGAATATCACATGATATAATTTAAATTGGCAATGATTTCAATTTGATAAATAGCATGAGTTATACCAGCTCAAAGAAATGTGGACCATAAAATGACAAATAAAAGCATTGAGTTTTGGGTCCATTCTGCTCTTCGTGAACTGAATACATTTTATTTCGTTGATTATCTACTTCATAGGCCTAGTTCGAATGCCTATCAACGCATCAGTGTTCCATTGTCCAATGTAAAATTAGAAAAGGAAAAGTAGTGTCGTCTTAGTTGTCAAGGAGGTATGTCCCCATACAAGTTACATTTATACAATATAAACAAATATTTTTTTCGGCGTGCTCAACAAGTCAAATTGCGTGATACAAGTAAAATTAAATTATGACATACGGGCTGAATGCTATATCATATATGTTTTGCCAATTAATAAACTGGACATGTGTTTTGCCAATAAATATATCTTAATTTAATAATCCAGCCTACAATAGCAGCAGAAAATTGTGCTTGAATTGACCAATCTTCAAAACCTTAAATTGTGTACATGTGTGTGGTGGCGGTGGTGGTCTTCATCCACTCAAACTGTCCCAATCCCCCTCCTGAATTCAATTTCTTTAAGTGTGCAGTGTCGACCCATCCAAGTCTGCTGCTTTGAAATCTCGGTGTCAAATGCAACTAGTTAACACACAAAAAAAATATACACAAAATGATTTGACGATTTGCATTTTAGTTGCTTCTATTCATACACGCTATACAACAGTACTGAATCTATAACTGAGAGAGAGAGAGAGAGAGAGAGAGAGAGAGAGAGAGAGAGAGAGAGAGAGCATCAGTAATTGTATACAGGTACGGGAAGTTTAATCAAATCTTGAAATGAACAATATTCTTCTTATTAATTAACTATTCCACTTCATTCTGATATATTTAATTTCCCTTTTTTTCCGTGTTAAATTATTCGGCTGGCGCAAGTTAGGACTACCCCCTCTCTTTTTAAAACCGATGTTACGTGCCTAGCTATCTAACGCCCTCTCAGTCAAAAATAGAATAAATATATAATCTATATTACAACAACTTCATTGGATTTACTAGATTTTTTTACCACCGTAATACATGTTTATGCAAGCGGACAATCTAGGCATTTTAAAAATAATTTTTTCCATCTTCGATAACAAAATGAACATGCACAATAAATACTGTATTGTCTTACCCCCTCCCCCTAAAAAAACAAAAACAAAACAAAAAACAAAACGCACAGTCTATAATAAAAAAAATTAAAAAACTCTTGACATTTACGACGATATCATATGTGAAATTTAAAAACAAAACCGGTATATCGAGTATTTTCATATGGGGGTCACTTGATCCGCCTATCGAAGCATAAAATGCGTCATGAATGTCTTACAACAGATGACGTCATGTCTCATCGATAACATGTGTATTGCTATCTATGAATTGCTTACATAATATTTACTGTGTCGGATTTAACTGGTGGCAATGCTGCATGTTATGGTAAGTCATATTGTAGTTTAAATCTGTTATTTTGAATTCCTTTTTGCCTGACCAGGTCATGCTAATATTCAGCCCGAAAATTGGATGTACTGTAGGTCAAAGAAGGACTCGCTACCAATGTACGTGAAGTTAGGTTAAATAAAACAGTTATTTCGAATGTTGACAGTCTAAAGCTGTGTAGTAACAATTTTGTAAAATAAATAAAGCAAAAATTATTCGATATGATATCAGTACCATACAAAAATACTTGCGTGAAGCCTGAATATTTTCTTATATATCCCAAAGTGACAGAAGACGCCATGAACATTTCAGTCACTAGGCCTAACAGTTTCGGTAACTCGTTTCGTTCAATGATAATGTTTATGATAATAATGTAAAACTACCAAAATTGTACACAGTTTTTAAGCAACGATGCAATGAAGATGCTTTGTGAACGACTTTAAAAGATGAAAACAACTAGGTATTGAAAATGAACAATTATAACCTAGTAAAGGGGCAAAACAAGCTGCAACCGAAAACTATTATTAGGTGAGGGAATTTCCCTTGCTTTAAAAATAAACACCGAACTAAAATGACCTATACATGACACGAAATAAAAAACCTAGTTTCTTTCTCCATAAGATACTTAAATCAGCCATATTATCTGTAAAATTCAAGTTTACCACAACCAGCGCATTATAACCGTGATATTTTTCAGCAATCCGGAATATCGTTTTTTGAAAAATAAAAATAGTGCTCCTAGCTCTCCCTAAAATATTTTTGCATTTATGTTCAATTGAAAAGGTGTATATTATAAAAATACGTTAAATATTTTGGGCGAGATGAAACCAGTATGCCAAAATCTTAACAAAATAACCAGTTTTTGGTGAAAAATGACAAAAATACGGTACCATATCCGGTTCTAGTATGTATACAGCTTTAGTTGTTCTCCTATTTCTAAAATCTAACATGTTTTTTTAAACCCCGGATTCTGATACATATTTATAACACCAATACTCCTGTTCAACATTTACATTCATTTTTATATATTTTAAGGGCCATAATATGGGGTTCGTGAATCAGGTTCATATTTCTCTCCGATTTTTTGTTTCTATTTAATTGTTTTATGTTTCAGGAAGCTTAACTACATGAGTCATTACCACTAATTTATCCATGTTTTAAAAAGATGTTTTATCCCACCGATTCATGATAAATGTATATAAACTTATCCAGTATCATCTTGACAAGTAATCTCCAGTGCGTTACGATCGACGTGCCACGGTTAAACATAACTTCCGGTACAGACACAACGTTGTAGGAAACATACTGTACGATCTCGCCTTCCGCTCCATATCTTTAGAATTATGTCCTTTTGGGGGCTCTTTTTGTATGATATTCCCTTTGTAAATCTATTTGCAACACCTTTGTACCGATATACGTTATCCTATAACATTTTTTTTTCACTTTTAATCTGTGGACACCAATATCCTCTTATTGTCAATGTTGGAGATTTTCCCTTCGAATTTAAAAATACTTCTCAGTTATTGCACTTTGTTTTTCAGAAAGAGAGAACAGAAAAGAAAGATTACTTCACAATTGTTTAAATTTCTTGACAAGTACAAATCAAGTTAAAATATTATTGTTCGGACAAATTAGTAATTCGTTCGGACGAATTATCAATTCGTTCGGAAGAAATTAAATATAAATTCATTCGGAGGAAATAGAAATTCGTTCGGACTAATTATCAATTTCTTCGGACGAAATAGAAATTCGTTCGAACGAATAAGTGAAATTGGTCGGACAAAGTAGTAATTTGTTCGGACGAGTTACCAAGATTTTAATTAAGTAACATGTTTGCCGTATCTTTCTCGATACATGTAGGTATATAGATATAGGCCTATAGGGAGGGTTGGTAGCGGAGACTCGTCTGGGACGTCACAACAGGAAGGGGGGATTGCATGGTCTCCGTCTCCACTTTTTTGAAATCTTCCCTTTATTCTTCATTTTACATGTTAAAATTCTTTTTGGTCTGGCCCCCCACCCCTTTTTGGCTTGGCCCCAGCTCCCCTTTCAAAAACGATGATACACGCCCACTCATGCCCCTCTCATTTTCAAAAGTAGGGGGTAAGAGTATGTTTGTGCCACTCCTTACACGTTTGGGATGCCAAATGAGATCTTTATCTTTACAATAAATGATTTTTAATAACTCCCCCACCCTTGATTTTTGTGTTAGACAGTCTGCTATAAGATAGGATATCTAGATTTACGTTGACTAAACTTTAATATTCTCTGATTGACGCATAATTGCATTATTGTCGCCTTGAACAAATGCGTTATATTCCGTTGTGCAGAAAATTTTCACCCGAAAAACTTACGCTTGGTTTTAATCTTATTGGAGAATAATCATAATACAATTTTACAGGAAAATAGAATTCTTAGTAATACAGCTCATCATTTGAATCATTGATTTCCAAGTAAAATTTTCCACCTTTTAATTGTTTTACCCTTGGAAGCATGCACCTATCCTCCCCTCCACATTTCGGATTGTGTCCCACCTAATTAACTTCGTCGCCACTGAATGTAAGGGATACTACATGCATAAGAAAATATATGTAATAAGAATGGGGGGAACCTAAATGTGAAAAAAAAGTCATTTGGTTGAGCCCAACCCCTCATGCATACACAGGTCTTAACCGTATTCACATGACAAGTCCGGGGGGGGGGGGTGTTGAGGACTACCTCAAACTTTGAAGACTGAGCCGGATGCACGGATTTTCACTATTTACTAGCTTGTTATTTCAGGGGCTGTGGGATGATTATGTAATTTACAGTATTTACCGTCTCCATCTTGATTAAAATAATGTTTATATGGAAAATTTTGGAATTGAATCCCATTTCAGCGTGTGCCCCAATTTACGTTTTGTGCTCCTCTACTACTACTTTAAGATGTTTGACCACGCCATTGGCTTTGCCTTATTGCTAATAACAAATTCGTCCGAACAAACTGCTAACTTATTCGAAGAAACTACTAATTTGTCAAAACAAATTTAATTATTTGTTCGAACGAATTTCTATTTCGTCCGAACAAATTTATAGTTCGTTCGAACGAATTTCTATTTCATCTGAATTATATGATTTTGTCCGAATAAATTGATAATTCGTCCGAACGAATAACCCATTTGTCCGGCCAATTTGCTAATTCGTCGGAACAAATAGCTAATTCGTCCGAATGAATTTATATTTCTTTCAAACAAATTGGTAATTCGTCCAAACGGATTGCTAATTTGTCCAAATAATTTGCTAATCTGTCCGAACAAATGGCTAATTCGTCCGAAAGAATTCATATTTCTTTCAAACAAATTGGCAATTCGTCGAAACGAATTACTAATTTGTCTGAATAATTTGCCAATTTATCCGAACAAAACGCTATTTCGTCTGAACGAATTTCTATTTTGTCGGAACAAATTGATGATTCGTTCGAACGAATCTATTTCGTCCAAGCGAATTTCTATTTCATCCGAACAAATTGGGAATTCGTCCGAAGAAATAATTTGTTTGTCCGAACAGTTTGCTAATTCGTCCGAACAAATTGGTAATTCGTCCGAACGAATTACTTATTTGTCTGAATAAATTGCTAATTCATCCGAACAAATTGCTATTTCGTCTGAACGAATTTCTATTTCGTCTGAACGAATTTCTATTTCGTGCGAACAAATGGTAATTAGTCCGAAGAAATTGCTTATTCGGCCGAACGAATAATATAGGTTTTTTTATTTGGCCTTTCTACGCCGCCGTAATCGCGACCGGTAACACCAGAAAGAAAAAAATCTTGACAAGCGACAACAAGACAACCAACCAAAACAAAAACAAAGCAACATTCGAACAGTGGGAGGGGGTGTCTTATAATGCTGGAAACAAAACAGAATTTCCCCAATTTTTACTTTCTTAATCCGTGGGTAGGGGGTTGGGTGGAGAATTTTACTACTATTTCAGGACTTGAAAGCTTACGTTCTCCTCAATCACTGCTACTGTGAAAAATAAGAGGGCACTTGCCAAATATATATATGATTGTATTACCAACCACAAATAATAAAAGTGGCAACCTCGCACCCCCTGATTCTACGTGCTTGTTGTTTTTTTTTTAAAAATCATTTCACATAAACAACAATTGAGGGGGTCCTACATGTATAAGACAGGCAGTGAAACTAATTTAAACTGGAAAAAAAAAGATCTTAGTGGAGAAAAAGTTGTAGGAACCGGCCGTTCACTCCCCTCGTTCACTTCTTGGTACCTGTTTTAATTTGTTGTCATTTCTTTTAATGTCGCATTGTTTTGGAATTCATAAAACCTTGATAGAATGTACATGTAGTTTATACTGTTGTTAGTGAAAGCGTCAATACTCTCAATATATCTCAAAATACATAGTCCTCGCGGCTTTTGGAACTCGAGACTGATTTTGATAGGTCTTATTCCGTTTCGTGTTTTGTACTCTTTACGGACTTCCGGGATAAAAGATTTGAATGAGATGACTCGAGACAGAAAAAAAATATCAAAAATATACAACAGATAGACAGCTGTTATTAAAAGATTTTAATCATTAAAGAAGAATTCCCGGGAGTGAAGGGGGCTCTGAAACCAGCTGTTAAGCAGTGTAAATAACCTTTAATCGACAAATTTCTCTCATGGGGTACGGGAAGGGGTAGACTGCATCACAAGCCTTGTTATATATTATGAATCAGTGGGATAATATATTTTCTAAAACGTGGATGAATTAGTGTTCTGTGGTAATGATACATGTATATAAGCTTCGTGAAAAAATACACCATAGATTGGAGAGAAATATTCATTCGTGGTTGGAAGCTCCTCCATTGTTTACATATATAGGTTGTAGTGATATATTCTTGACCCAGGCGATGATGTTTATCCCTAGAAGAAAGCTAGTGAAAATTTTATTTTGTAATTCAAAGCATCCTTATTTTGCCCAGACAAAAACTTAACTTTTAAGTATCTCATTTTTACCTAAAGAATACTTACGATGTGATATACAACATAAAGTAATTAGATCAATAATCCTATATTTTCAAAACTTCGTAAACAGCAACATACTTCAATCTTTATTCACACATATAATAAACTCACCATAATTTGCTTCTGTCATGATGTATAACCTTGAAGTTATTTTATGTGAATCCTTTTAAACAAACAGTATATTTTGATCATTGAAAGTGAAAAACAAATTTTTCTTGAAAACCGTGCCCTTTTTTAAACGATATTCCAGTTCCTCAATTACAATATTTCGCAGTCTTCGGTGATCATGTTTTTGTTGGAATTCCCATGGGCACAAATTCTGATATGATTGTATATTACCATGACAAAAATGGAAAACTATGCAATATAAACAGTGTAGAAATGCAGGATCACTGTGCTACTGAAGGAATATATGGTTATGTCCTACCATCAGATAATAATACCGTTCCTGCAAAATAATGCATACTGATGTTTATATTCATTATTTCTTGTGTTTACTTAAATTTAATGTATATTTTATTTTAGGTGCTGAAAATTTATGATGAGTATTGTTGTTATTATTTTCCCAGAAAATGGATCCATACATTTTTTAGGCTGTGGAAAATGTCAGCAAC